>NC_053024.1:687555596-687566531 GCF_003073215.2 Triticum urartu
CCGGTAGCGTGAATAGCCGTCAACGGAACAAGTATGTGCCTATAGTCAAATCAAACAAAGAAGGAGCAGGCAAGGTAATAGTCTCAGGATGATGTTTATTAAAGAACAATTGATATGTAAGGTCCCCTGCCCTATTTTTAACAA
Source organism: Triticum urartu (assembly GCF_003073215.2). NCBI lineage: Eukaryota > Viridiplantae > Streptophyta > Magnoliopsida > Poales > Poaceae > Triticum > Triticum urartu. Next base: position 687,555,741 of record NC_053024.1, read on the forward strand.
TAAAATCATGTGCCACCATACTTTTATGATCTAGATAAACACGGGGCAGCACCTTTTCTTCCTTCTGAGCATGCCTAATAGGTGTGTTAAAATGTGCGGCTAGGCGTGTGGCATAGATGCCTCCAAAGATGGGGCCCTTAGTACGGTTCATATTTAACCGTCTAGCAATAATACCGCCCAAACTAAAAGTGTTATCACTATATAAACCTTGGAGCAGAATAATTAAATCAGGGATGCTAAGGTTTCCAGAATTTCCGCGTCCAATTAAACAGAGACTAGCAAATAATGAAAAGTAACGCAAAACAGGAAAATGTATGCTAGTGATTCGTGCATCGGAAACCTTCCTGGTTTCTCCTATAGTGATATTATCAATAAACCCAGCCACATCATCATGATGTGGTTCTTCTGTCTTGCCCTCAAAAGGGACTAAACAAATCCGACAGAAATCATAAAGTGACATCTCCTTAGCTCATCATATAAATGAAATTCCACCGTAGGTGGTGAGTTCTAGGATGAAAATAAAAGTTTTGCACAAAGGTATTTGTGAGTAAGAGATACTGATCGCATTGGTCGTGGAGGAAAGCGGTGAGGCCTGCATTGTGAGCCAATTCATGAAAATCTTCATAGATACCGGCTGCTCTCAAGAAATCTTCAGAAGGCCATTCACACGCCCGAATCTCCGCGGTGCGTGGCAAATTATACTTAGGCTTCGGTGCCTTTTCCTTTGAGCTTTGGCTTGATGAGCCCCCAATAGTCTCCTCATCATTTTTTTGAAACAATCTGAAATTTTTAGTAACTTCAAACAAAAATGAACCAACTTCAATAATATTGATAGCAACTACTCCTACAAGTGCCTAGAGCCTATATCAAGCATTAGAACTACTTGGAACCATAAAAATTTGACATGCAAGCTCAAGAACATGGTCACCTATGCAGCACAAATTTGCAAAGAATAAGGCACTAGAACAAAAACTAATTGGACCAATGGAGGAGTCACATACCAAGGAACAATCTCCCCAAGCAGTTTTGCGAGAGGTGCTTTGAGCAAGGAGATCGAAAATCACAGCAAAAGTGGCTGGAACTCGTGCTTGAGTTGGTTTTTCGGGTTTGTGTGAGATAGAGGAAGAAGATGGGTGCTGGGATAAGTGGAGGAGGGCCACCGTGGGCCCACGAGGCAGGGGGCGCGCCCTATAGGGGGGGCGCCCACCACCCTCGTGGCCAGGTGGCAGCTCCTCCCGCGGTGATTTTTGCACAATAAATCCTCAAATATTCCCGAAAAAATCATATTAAATTGGCATGTCATTCTGAGGACTTTTATTTTCGGGATATTTTTATATTGCACGGATAATCAGATAACAGACAGAAAAATACTATTTTTACTTTATTTAATATAAATAACAGAAAAGTATAGAGAGGGTACAGAAAGGTTTGTGCTTCTAGTTTCATCCATCTCATGCTCATCAAAAAGAATCCACTAACAAGGTTGATCAAGTCTTGTTAACAAACTCATTCCGATAATCATGAAACCGGAGAAATTTCGAATAACACTAAGTTACCTCAACGGGGATATGCACATCCCCTAATAAGAATATCATATTTCTTCTTGACAGTAGGAAGAGGAAATTCAAAACCTCCAATTATATCGATGGAATTTTTCCAATGGAGTTGATACTATGAACTTGAGGTTGTTTCCTCGGAAAGTGTACCGTATGCTCATTACCATTAACATGAAAAGTGACATTGCCTTTGTTGCAATCAATAACAGCCCCTGCAGTATTAAGAAAAGGTCTTCCAAGAATAATAGACATACTATCATCCTCGGGAATATCAAGAATAACAAAGTCCGTTAAAATAGTAACGTTTGCAACCACAACAGGCACATCCTCACAAATACCGACAGGTATAGCAGTTGATTTATCAGCCATTTGCAAAGATATTTCAGTAGGTGTCAACTTATTCAAGGTCAAGTCTATGATATAAAGAGAGAGGCATAACACTAACACCGGCTCCAAGATCACATAAAGCAGTTTTAATATAATTTCTTTTAATGGAGCAAGGTATAGTAGGTACTCCGGGGTCTCCAAGTTTCTTTGGTATTCCACCCTTAAAAGTATAATTAGCAAGCATGGTGGAAATTTCAGCTTCCGGTATCTTTCTTTTATTAGTAATGATATCCTTCATATATTTAGCATAAGGATTTGTTTTGAGCACATCAGTTAATCGCATACGCAAAAAGATAGGCCTAATCATTTCAGCAAAGCGCTCAAAATCCTCATCATCCTTTTTCTTGGATGGTTTTGGAGGAAAAGGCATGGGTTTCTGAACCCAAGGTTCCCTTTCTTTACCATGTTTCCTAGCAACAAAGTCTCTTTTATCATAACGTTGATTCTTTGATTGTGGGTTATCAAGATCAACAACAGGTTCAATTTCTACATCATTATGTCATTACTAGGTTGAGCATCATCATGAACATTAGCATTAATATTTTTATTAGGTTCAGCTCATTACCAGATTGTGTTTCAGCATCAGACATAGATATATCATTTGGATTATCAGGTGGTTCAGCAATAGGTTCACTAGAAGTTTGCACAGTTCTATCATTTTTCTTTTTCTTCTTTTTAGAAGAACTAGGAACATCAATATTATTTCTCTGAGAATCTTGCTCGATTCTCTTAGGGTGGCCTTCAGGATACAAAGGTTCCTGAGTCATTCTACCAGTTCTAGTAGCCACTCTAACAGCATAATCATTTTTCTTACTATTCATTTCATCAAGCACTTCTTTTTGATTTAAGTACTTGTTCTACTTGAGTGGTAACCATAGAAGCATGTTTGCTAACAAGTTTAAGTTCACCTTTAATATCAGCCATATAATCACCCAAGCGTCTAATCATATAAGCATTTTCTTTTAATTGTCTACCAAAATAAGCATTGAAGTTGTCTTGCTTATACATAAAGTTATCAAACTCATCCAAGCACTGACTAGCAATTTTAGTAGGAGGAACTTCAGCTTTATCATATCTATAGAGAGAATTTACCTTTACTACCTGTGTCGGGATATCGGGATCAGGAGGTTCTTCAAAATAAATAATTGAATCATAAGTTTCTTCAACAGGCGGTGAATTAAGACCATGTATTTCTTCAATAGGAGGTAAATTCTTAACGTCTTCAGCTTTAATACCTTTTCTTTCATAGATTTCTTTGCCTCTTGCATATCTTCGGGACTGAGAAATAGAACACCTCTCTTCTTCGGAGTTGGTTTAGGAATAGGCTCAGTAATTGGAGCAGGAGCTGGCTCAGGAGGGCTCAGAGGTGCCCAATTATTTTCATTTGTCAACATATTATTCAATAGAATTTCAGCTTCATCCGGTGTTCTTTCCCTGAAAAGAGAACCAGCACAACTATCCAGGTAATCTCTGGAAGCATCGGTTAGTCCATTATAAAAGATATCAAGTATTTCAGGTTTCTTAAGAGGATGATCAGGCAAAGCATTAAGTAACTTGAGAAGCCTCCCCCAAGCTTGTGGGAGACTCTCTTCTTTAATTTGCACAAAGTTGTATATTTCCCTCAAAGCAGCTTGTTTCTTATGAGCAGGGAAATATTTAGCAGAGAAGTAATAAATCATATCCTGGGGACTACGCACACAACCAGGATCAAGAGAATTAAACCATATCTTAGCATCACCCTTTAATGAGAACGGAAATATTTTTAGTATAGAGGTAACGTGATCTCTCATCATTAGTGAACATGGCAGCTATATCATTTAACTTAGTAAGATGTGCCACAACAGTTTCAGATTCATAGCCATAAAAGGATCAGATTCAACCAAAGTAATTATATCAGGATCAACAGAGAATTCATAATCTTTATCAGGAACACATATAGGTGAAGTAGCAAAAGCAGGGTCGTCTCATTCTATCTCTAAGTGATTCTTTGTTCCATTTAATTAATAACCTCTTAAGCTCATATCTATCCTTGCAAGCGAAAATAGCGGCAGAAGATTCCTTATCAAAAAGATAACCTTTAGGAATAACAGGCATATGTTTTCATCATCACTATCATCATCGTATTCAGATTCAATAATTTCTTTTTCTCTAGCCCTAGCAATTTGTTCATCAAGAAATTCACCAAGGGGCACAGTAGTATCAGACATAGAAGCAGTTTCATCATAAGTATCATGCATAGCAGAAGTGGCATCATCAATAACATGCGACATATCAGAACGAATAGCAGAAGCAGGTGTAGGTGTCGCAAACTTACTCATAACAGAAGGTGAATCAAGTGCAAAGCTAGATGGCAGTTCCTTACCTCCCCTCGTAGTTGAGGGATAGATCTTGGTTTTTGGATCTCTCAAGTTCTTCATAATATAAGCAGATATAAATCCCAAGTGACTCAAAGAATAGAGCTATGCTCCCCGGCAACGGCGCCAGAAAAAGGTCTTGATAACCCACAAGTATAGGGGATCGCAACAGCTTTCGAGGGTAGAGTATTCAACCCAAATTTATTGATTCGACACAAGGGGAGCCAAAGAATATTCTCAAGTATTAGCAGCTGAGTTGTCAATTCAACCACACCTGGAAACTTAGTATCTACAACAAAGTGTTTAGTAGCAAAGTAATATGATAGTGGTGGTAGCGGCAACAAAAGTAAAGATAGCAAAAGTAATGTTTTTGGTATTTTGTAGTGATTGTAACAGTAGCAACGGAAAAGTAAATAAGCGTAAAACCAGTATATGGAAAACTCGTAGGCACCGGATCAGTGATGGATAATTATGCCGATGCGGTTCATCATGTAACAGTCATAACATAGGGTGACACAGAACTAGCTCCAGTTCGTCAATGTAATGTAGGCATGTATTCCGTATATAGTCATACGTGCTTATGGAAAAGAACTTGCATGACATCTTTTGTCCTACCCTCCCGTGGCAGCGGGGTCCTATTGGAAACTAAGGGATATTAAGGCCTCCTTTTAATAGAGAACCGGAACAAAGCATTAGCACATAGTGAATACATGAACTCCTCAAACTACGGTCATCACCGGTAAGTGTCCCGAATTATTGTCACTTCGGGGTATGGATCATAACACATAATAGGTGACTATAGACTTGCAAGATAGGATCTAGAACTCACATATATTCATGAAAACATAATAGGTTCAGATCTGAAATCATGGCACTCGGGCCCTAGTGACAAGCATTAAGCATAGCCAAAGTCATAGCAACATCAATCTCAGAACATAATGGATACTAGGGATCAAACCCTAACAAAACTAACTCGATTACATGATAAATCTCATCCAACCCATCACAGTCCAGCAAGCCTACGATGGGAATTACTCACGCACGGTGGTGAGCATCATGAAATTGGTGATGGAGGATGGTTGATGATGACGACGGCGACGAATCCCCCTCTCCGGAGCCCCGAACAGGACTCCAGATCAGCCCTCCCGAGAGGTTTTAGGGCTTGGCGGCGGCTCCGTATCGTAAAACGCGATGATTTCTTCTCTCTGATTTTTCTCTCTCCGAAAGCAAATATATAGAGTTGGAGTTGGCGTCGGAGGGAATCCAGGGGGCCCACGATGTAGGGGGCGCCCCACCCTCGTGAGAAGGGTGTGGGCCCCCTGGTCTTCATCTTCGGCGAGGATTTTTATTATTTTTTCTAAGACCTCCGTGGAGTTTCAGGTCATTCCGAGAATATTTGTTTTCTGCACATAAAACAACATCATGGTAATTCTGCTGAAAACAGCGTCAGTCCGGGTTAGTTCCATTCAAATCATACAAGATAGAGTCCAAAACAATGTCAAAAGTGTTTGGAAAAGTAGATACGACGGAGACGTATCACGTACAGAAACTAATGTTAGTATTTGTGCATACTCTTTGTCTTAAGTGGGCTTTCTTTTAAAAAAGGTGTATTTACATCGTTTGTCGCTATTAAAGGAAACTAGCTAATGCCTTTTTTTTAATCGCAAGCATTTTGACATCCACAATTAAACCACAATTTTGCATCGCCGAGTTGTGGTTTGTATGCTTAAAAATACCTTTTTAACTGAGCTTGGAAATTCTTATGTGTAGTGATATTGTATCTAACACTTTATAAAGAACAAATGAAACACTTTTCAAATAACTCTTAGTCTAAATCGACACCTTGTGCCATTTGACATGATAACCATAAGTGGTTGCTAAAGAGTTTGAATTGGTAAAGTGGTTGCATCCGCTGTTTCAAGTCTGGACTATTCCTCCATGCTAAAACCTAATTTAATTTTCAAAACACTTCGTGTTTGAAATGGACATTGTGCTATATGGCGTAATGGGCCAGGACGGGCCACACAAAGAATTGTTCTTGGACCGGGCTAGGTATCCGGATGGCCCACACAAAGAATTGTTCCTGGACTAGGCTAGGTAGAATATGAGCCTTTCAAATACCCATGCCTCCATATGCACAACACATAGAGGGTTTTTCTTTTCGTGCACATGGAAAATAAAAGTTTAGTGCAAACACTGCTAAGAAAATGCATCCTAAATTGGTCTATATATATTATGCAAACTTGATTTTTTTTTCAAACTTAGATTTCTCAGCATGGTAACTATATTTTCAACTAAAAAAATGCACCCTTAGCTGGTTTATGCATGTTATAGAAATAAGATTTGTTTTTGCAAACTCAGATTTCTCAGCGTCATAAACATATTATCAATATAGTATGACTTAACACATAGGCTTTCTACTACCAACATCGAATATGTTCTTGCAAAATGAAACTATTTTCATCGACAACATGTCTTTAGCGGGTCTCTGCGCCATTTGGCGCAACGGGTCAACTAGTATCATGCAACAACAAAGTCTAACTCTCTTCCTATGCATCAGCATGTCATAAAAGAATAATTCATGTACACATAGTAAAGGCCAATGCATAGTATAAACAGTTTCTTGCAATTTTATCTTATTGGAAACATAGAGAGGCGGAGATGTAGTTCCTCTCTCATAATAATTGCAAGTAGGAGCAGCAATCACATGCATATTATATCTATCAAAATCATCATGTGTAGTAGTGAAACGCAATCCATCATTATAATCCTTAATAAGGGCAAACTTCTCCGATATAGTGTAGTCGGGAGAATTCAAATAGATAATAGGACTATCATGCGTGGGTGCAATAGCAACAATTTCATGTTTAACATAAGGAACTATAGCAAGTTCATCTCCATAAGCATAATTCATATTGGCATCTTGGCCACAAGCATAGCAAGCATCATCAAAAAGGGATACTTTCGAAAAATCAACGGGATCATAACAATCATCATAGCAATCATCCTTCGGTAAGCACGAAGGGAAATTAAACAATGTATGAGTTGAAGAGTTACTCTCATTAGAAGGTGGGCATGGGTAGCTAATCCGCTCTTCCTCCTTTTGTTCTTCGCTCTCCTCATCATCTTTTTCATCCAATGAGCTCACAGTTTCATCAATTCCTTTTTCTTCCATAGACTCCTGCAAAATATTAGTCTCTTCTCGGACAGCGGAGACTTTCTCAATAAATCATCAATATCGAATTGAATTCATAATTTTCATAGCAATATTTAAGTATAGCAAAATTTTCAGGTCTATAAACTGAATCATCAAAAAGTTCAAACTCTTTAAACAAAGATTCAATTTCATAAGCACCATAAAAGCAACGAATTCTTCTATTTGTTCCACATCATAATAATCATATATACCATTAGCATAAGAAGCCAAGGTTTCATCATCATTAAATTCACATGAAAAGGGAAGGTGTGGAGCCTTCATCCTAGAGCAACAAGTATAATCATATCTCAAGCATAGTTGTCGAGCATACCAATGCAACATATAAATTTGATCCCATAATAGTTTCCCTTTTTGAGTCAAGCGATAATCCCTAAAGTATTCACGTTGATCCAACGTTACTCCCATTATAAAGTTGAATGGGGTTTTCTCAGGATTATCAAAGTAGTACATAATATCTTTCACATAATGAGCATCGAGGGTTTTAGGAGGTTCCCCATCTCCTATGAGTAGCAAGTAAACCTAATTTTTTTGGTATTTCGTGTTCCATATCCATAACTAAAGATAGAGAACAACTTAGAACACAAATAAAAATTACTTAGTGATAAAGCAAACAAGCACACACGAGAATATTCACCCCACGCTATAACTCCCGCAACGGCGCCAGAAAAAGGTCTTGATAACCCACAAGTATAGGGGATCAATTGTAGCCTCTTTAATAAGTAAGAGTGTCGAACCCAACGAGGAGCTAAAAGAACAAATATTCCCTCAAGTTCTATCGACCACCGATACAACTCTATGCACGCTTGACGTTCGCTTTACCTAGAACAAGCATGAAACTAGAAGTACTTTGTAGGTGTTATTGGATCCAAATCAGCCCCAACACATAAACTAGGGTTTAAACTTTTGTCACTCTAGCAACCCATCATCTACTTATTACTTCCCAATGCCTTCCCCTAGGCCCAAATAGTGGTGAGGTGTCATGTAGTCTACGTTCACATGACACCACTAGAGGAAAGAAAACATACATCTCATCAAAATATCGAACGAATACCAAATTCACATGACTACTTATAACAAGACTTCTCCCATGTCCTCAGGAACAAACGTAACTACTCATAAATCATATTCATGTTCATAATCAGAGGGGTATTAATATGCATAATGGATCTAAACATATGATCTCCCACCAAGTAAACCAACTAGCATCAACTACAAGGAGTAATCAACATTACTAGCAACCCACATGTACCAATCTGAGGCTTTGGGACAAAGATTGGATACAAGAGATGAACTAGGGTTTGAGATGAGATGGTGCTGGTGAAGATGTTGATGGAGATTGACCCCCTCCCGATGAGAGGATCGTTGGTGATGATGATGGTGATGATTTCCCCCTCCCCGGGGGAAGTTTCCTCCGCAGAACAGCTCCACCGGAGCCCTAGATTGGTTCCGCCAAGGTTCTGCCTTGTGGCGGCGGAGTTTCTTCCCGAAAGCTTGCTTATGATTTTTTCCTCGGCGAAAGACTCCATATAGCCAAAGATGGGCATCAGAGGGCTGTTAATAACCCGCAAGTATAGGGGATCAACTGTAGCCTCTTTCGATAAGTAAGAGTGTCGAACCCAACGAGGAGCTAAAGGTAGAACAATATTCCCTCAAGTTCTATCGACCACCGATACAACTCTACGCATGCTTAACATTCGCTTGACCTAGAACAAGTATGAAACTAGAAGTACTTTGTAGGTGTTTGATATGGTTTGCAAGATAATAAAGAGTGTGTAAATAAAAAGTAGGGGCTGTTTAGATGAAGACACAACTAAGTTAGTTTTAGTAGAGAGCTTGTTGTCACACAAGAAAGTTATTTGTCCCTAGGCAATCGATAACTAGACCGGTAATCATTATTGCAATTTTATTTGAGGGAGAGGCATAAGCTAACATACTTTCTCTTCTTGGATCATATGCACTTATGATTGGAACTCTAGCAAGCATCCGCAACTACTAAAGATCATTAAGGTAAAACCCAACCATAGCATTATAAGGCATCAAGTCCTCTTTACTCCCATACGCAAACAACTACTTACTCGGGTCTGTGCTTCTGTCACTCACGCCACCCACCATAAGCAAATCATGAACATATTGCAAACCCTACAGCGGGGATCCCTCACGCTTGCGCGACATGGAGAGCACATAGGACAAACACCAATAATAAAACATGCAACTCAAACCAATCACGATCATCAATTAACCCATAGGACAAAACGAATCTACTCAAACATCATAGGATAGCCATACATCATTGGGAAATAATATATAGCATTGAGCACCATGTTTAAGTAGAGATTACAGCGGGTAAAAGAGGTTTACACTGCTGCATAGAGGGGGGAAGAGTTGGTGATGATGGCGGTGAAGTTGTTGGTGTAGATTGTGGTGATGATGATGGCCCTGGTGGTGTTCCGACGCCACCGGGAGAGAGGGGAAGAGAGCTCCCCTTCTTCTTCTTCTTCTTCTTCTTCTTCCTTGACCTTCTCCCTGGATGGGAGAAGGGTTTCCCCTCTGGTCCATGGCGATGGAGGGGCGAGAGCCCCTCCAAGATTGGATCTATCTCTCTGTCTCTCTCTGTTTCTGCGTTCCAGATTCTGCCCTTCCACCGTTTCTTATATTCCCAGAGATCCGTAACTCCGATTGGGCTGAATTTTGGACACAATTTTTATCCGGATATTAGCTTTCTTGCGGCAAAAGAAGGGCATCAACCACCTCACGGGGTGGCCACGATGGTCAGGGGCGCGCCTGCCCCCTGCCTTGTGGGCCCCTCAAGCATCATCTCGCGTTGATTTGACTTCCCAAAATTCATATATATTCCAAAAAAATCCCGGTCAGTTTTTATCCCGTTTGGACTCCGTTTGATATGGATTTTCCGCGAAACAAAAAACATGCAACAAATTGGAACTGACACTGGGCACTTGATCATATGTTAGTCCTAAAAATAGTATAAAAAATTGCCAAAAGTATATGGAAGTTGTATAATATTGGCATGGAACAATAAAAAATTATAGATATGACGGAGACGTATCAGAGGGCTGCCAGGGGGCCCATGCAGGCAGGGGGCGCGCCCAGGGGGGTAGGGCGCGCCCCCACCCTCGTGGACGGTGGGTGGCCCCCTCTGGTACTTCTTTCGCCCAATATTTTTTATATATTCTGAAACTTGCTCCCGTGAAGTTTCAGGACTTTTGGAGTTGTGCAGAATAGGTCTCTAATATTTGCTCCTTTTCCAGCCTAGAATTCC
>NC_053024.1:687567531-687578517 GCF_003073215.2 Triticum urartu
CTTCTTCCACCGACGGCCGGGGCCGCAGGGGTAGAGCGCCAGCTCCTCGCCGACCGCACAGTGGACGACGCCGATGCTCCGGACCTGGCAGCGGCCACCATGGAAGACGCCATCGTGGGGGAAGGCGACGAGGCAGGAGGCGCGGGGCTCGGGGCCGGCCTCAAGGACTGGGCGGACGATGACGAGGTCGAAGCCGCCCCGCACCGCCAGCCGGCGCTTGATCATCAAGGCACGGGCCCGTCTGCCGCGCCGGCTGCCCGTGGCGGTGCGCAGAAATGCCGGGCCGCGTCGACCTTCTTCGGCAGCCGGCCGAAGAAATCCAAGGCTTCCACGGCGGCGACCAAGCCGGATGAGGCGGCCGTGAAGGCGGACCGCTTCCGCAAGGCGCTGAAACAGCCGCAGGCAATGTCGGCGTAAGTCGTCAAATGTCTTGTAATTTCTTTTTTGTTGTCCTCTTCGATTGAGGCTCTTGTAAACCTTTCTTTGCTCGCCGGGCAGGGCACCGCTTTCCCTCGAGCGAGGTCCTGGCGGCTCCGTAGTCGGGCCGACTGGAGGGTCCTCAGGCTCCCGCCGCGTGGATCCCCCCGCCGACCTTATGGAGGCCATGGAGCGGAATGCACGGGAGGCGCGGGAGGAGCGGGATGGGGCGGAGCGAAGGACCGCCCAGGCGGCGAAGGAGTAGGCCGACGCGGCGGCCAAGGTCCGGGCGGAGGCGGCAGCCGCAGAGACGGAGGCGGAGGCATCGCACAACCAGCCTCCGCTGCTCATCGTTCCCCTCCGCGCCGTGGCCCCCGACATCCCCGTGCCCCCTTCGGAGGAGGTTGACCAGGACCCGCCGGTGATGGAGAGGAGGGGGGACCACGTGGTCTTCGTGGAAGAGGCGACGCAGACGGCGCCGACTGGAGCGGGCCAAAGCGGCCAACCAGCCGCGGCGCCAGAGCAGCCGGCCGGGGGCGAGCCGAGGTAGGGGCCGGCCTCGAGGTGCAGCCGGCATTTCACCGACGCGCAGGGGGAGGTACCTCCGCGCCGGAGCCGCATCGAGCTGCGGGCGCCAACCAGACGGCGGAGGCCCTAGAGGCGGCCAGCACCAGCACGTCCGAGTGGACGCCCAGCGGGGGGACGGCCGAGCTGAACACGGCGGCTTAGGAGGTCCGGAACCGGCTTCAAGCCCAGGCCGCTTCGCTGCAGCGATACACCCAAGAGTTCCTCGCGACGCGGGCCATCATCCGGGTAAGCCCTCTGGCCTTGGTTGTTTTGCTTTTTTGATTTCTTCCGTGGGGGCGCATCAGCGCACCCACTGGGTGTAGTCCCCGAGTTCCGAGTCGGCTGCTGAGCAGGCGGCTTGGAACTTTCTAGGTCCTGACAGCTATCTTATTCTTGCATCCTGTCTGATCTTCCAGGAATACCATAACCTCCGCGCTGCTGCCTTCTACTCCCAGACTCAGGAGCTGGGTCGGAAAACCGAGGACCTGACCAACAGCCGGAGTGTGTGCTATGTCTCATTCATCTCCTGTGGGGGCGCGTCAGCGCACCCACTGGGTGTAGTCCCCGAGATTCGGGCCGACTGCTGGGCAGTCGGGTCGGATCTTCCCTGACGACTTCTTCCTTATTGATTTTTCCTTTGTCTTCATGCTTGCAGGAGCCAATGTCGACTTGAGGGGGCAGCTCAGCGGGGCCCAGGCCGCCCTTTGCACCAAGGAAGCCGAGTACAACGCCTTGGTCCTGGAGCATGACCGCCTGGCCAAGAAGTTGGCCGACCAGGAGGAGAGCCACAAGGCGGCCCTGAAGAAGGCGCAGGACAGCGAGGACGCCCTCAAAGCTGAGTTCGAGACCGAAGCGGCGGGCTGGGCTGAGGCAAAACAAGCGCTGAGCGAGGGCTTCGGCCGGATTGAGGATCTGATCGATGGTAGGCCGCCTTCCTCACTCCTTGCTTGCCCCTTGCCCCCTGATTTGTGTTCTGACTTGTGCTGCTTTTTGTTCTTTGTGCAGACTACTTCCCCGGCTACTCCGTCTTCGCGACCCAGACCATCGAGGCCCACCGCGAGGCGCCCTGGTAGGCGGGGGCTGAAATCGCGCCGGACGCGAGCCGGACGCTTGAGGAGCAACTCTTGGCGGTCCAAGCTCGGCTGCAGCCGGCTCACCGCATGCTCCGCTGCCTCCAGTGCGTCGGGGCGCAGGTGTTGGCCGCCCTCTGGCCAGGTGAAACGATTCCTCATACCCCGAATCAGACTGCCGACTGGCTGGAGGTTGCGGTTGGCCGCTTCGAGGCCTGGAAGGCATCGGCAGCCCGGCTTGGAGCTGGGCGGGTGCTGGAGTTCGTCCAAGCCTGGTATCCCGGTCTGAACCTGGACCAGCTGCGCACCTGGCGGCTGGAGGCCGACGAGGAGATGGAGGAGATGTGGCCGGCTATCGCTCAGCGTGCCTCGACGATCGCCGAGTGCACTGACATCAGCGTCTTTGCTCCTGAAATAAATGACAACGGCGTTGCCCAGCCGGAGGAATGGTTTGGGATGGACCCGGCAGCGGGTGAGGACTTGGCGGAGGAGATCGCTTCCAGTGATGAAGGTGAAGACGACGAAGGAGAGGAAGGCGAAGACATCGAGCCGGCCGGTGAAGCGGTCAGCCAGCCCCAGCCTGACCGTGCCTCCAGCAATGAGGCGCGTGTTAGCGCGCCCTCTGCGGGAGGTGGTGATCCAGCCGAGGTTCGCCAGCCGGCCACTCTTCCAGCCGGCACTGCCGTCTCTACCGACCTGCCCGACTCGCCAGTCGCTCCCTTGGCTTAGTCTGCCATCCTTGCTTTTCCTGCTTGTTACTCTTTGAACAATTTTTGTTAAACTTGCGCAGTTCCACCCACTGGGGGTGTATTCAAACTATGTTGAATGCTGGCCTTTCGAAGGCCTTTTGTGTAAATATGATCGTGTGTGTGTTTGGCTTCCATTCGGTGTATGCTTTTTATCCTTAGGCTGTTTCCTTTGCCGCCTTCCCCTTTTGGGAAGGCAAGTACTCGAACTTTCTTAGATTGAAGCGAGGTGAATGGAAGCCGGCCGGCCGGCTACTCTGGTAGGCGGTCGGTGGTGGGAGAAAAACCAGCTTTTGTTATATTAGTCCGTTAGTCCCTAGCCATTTTTCATGTGGGCGTCCTTTCCAGCCTTTAACTCTTGCCAGCCGGACAGCCGGTTCTTCGAACTGCGACTTTTGGCAAGAGAAGGCTTGGGTGCACACTACTTGTCTGGCTGCGGGTAGGACTTTTAATATAACTCTAGGTGGCCAGTCCCCGGGCCGACTAGTCGAACCCGGTGCCAGACGAAAAAAGTAAATGTGATGCCAAGGTCATAAGCATGATATTCTTCATTCATAGATAAAAGATGGCAGTCCCCGAGCTCTCCTCGGGGGGCCTATTGTCTCGTACTTAGTACAAAAGTTAGCGTGATACATACTGCATTTCAACTGTAAAATCTTCGGAGAAGGTTGGCATTCCATGGTCGTTCCGACTCCTTGCCGGAGTCGTCTCTCTTGCGTGCCTTCGGCTTCTGTGCGTCGATCAGGTAGTAGGAGTCGTTGCCTAAAGCTCTGCTGATGACGAAGGGGCCCTCCCAAGGGGCCGAGAGCTTGTGCTGGCCGGCTGTTCACTGGATCAGCCGGAGCACAAGATCGCCCTCTTGGAAGGATCTTGGCTTGACCTTCCGGCTATGGTAGCGGCGCAGGCCCTGCTGATAGATGGCGGACCGGCTGAGGGCTAATAGCCGGCTTTCTTCCAGCAGGTCGACGCTGTCTTCTCGTGCTTCCTTGGCCTCCGCCTCTGTGTACATGGTTACCCAAGGCGAGTCGAACTCGATGTCAGTTGGGATGACCGCCTCGGCACCATACACGAGGAAGAAAAGAGTGAAGCCGGTTGACTTGTTTGGGGTAGTGCGCAGACTCCAGAGGACGGCCGGCAGCTCATCGAGCCAACAGCCGGCCAAACGCTCCAGTGGTACGACCAATCGGGGTTTGATGCCGGAAAGGATGAGGCCGTTGGCTCGCTTGACCTGGCCGTTTGACTGCGGGTGGGCAACGGACGCCAAGTCCAATCAGATGCCTTGCGTCGCGCAGAAATGTGCCAAGGCTCCCTTGGCGAAATTCGTGCCATTGTCGGTGATGATGCTGTGTGGCACGCCGTACCGAGTTGTTATTTATGCGATAAATGTCACGACAGTCGGCCCATTCAGCTTGTTGATCGGCTTTGCCTCAATCCATTTGGTGAATTTGTCTACAGCGACAAGCAGATGTGTCATGCCGCCGCGCGCCATCTTGAATGGGCCCACCATGTCCAGTCCCCAAACGGCGAAGGGCCAAGTGAGGGGAATGGTCTTGAGTGCTGAAGCCGGCATGTGTTGCTTGGAGCTGAAGAGTTGGCACCCTTTGCAATGTTTAACTAACTCCTTGGCGTCATCCAAAGCAGTCGGCCAAAAGGAACCATGGCGGAAAGCTTTGGCGACGAGTGATCTTGAGGCCCCATGGTGGCCGCATTCTCCTTGGTGGATGTCTCTGAGGATTGCAATGCCCTTCTCTTGCTCGACGCAACGCTGGAGGACTCCAGTGACACTGCGCTTGACGAGCTCTCTGTTGACGATAGTGTATGCTCCGGCTTGGCGTTGGACTTGTCTTGCCTCTATTTTGTCAGCCGGCAGATCTTGGTTTATTAGGAAGTTGAGGATGGACTGAGCCCATGATGGAGCTGCGACTTCTTCTATTGCCAACACGGCTACTGCGACTAGGGCGGGCGGGCTGGGTGGTGAAATGCTGGAGTCGGCCGACGCCTGCTGTGCTGGTGCAGTCTCCGGGCCGACTACCGCAGTCCCCGAGCCGGGTGTGGCAGTCCCCGGGTCGGGCGTAACTACGGAAGTCCCCGAGCCGCCTGCTGATGTCCCTTGGCCGACTATCGAAGTCCCCGGGTCACCCTCTTGGTTCTTCGAGCCGGTCCCGGCTGTATCGGGGTCAGGCGGCACGAAGATGGAATCGGACTCTGGAGACGGCTTAATAGACGGCTTGAGGAGGCGTTGTAGAGAGACACCGGTTGGTATTGCTTGCCGAGTGGAGCCTATTCGAGCCAGGGCATCAGCTGGCTCGTTGTCGGCTCGCGATACGTGGAGGAACTCGCATCCTTCAAAATACCCACTGATCTGCTGAACGAGGAAGCAGTAGCTTGCCATATTTGCATCCTTGGCATCCCAGTCGCCGGATGATTGCTGGACCACCAAGTCCGAGTCACCATAACATAGGATCCGGTGAATGCCGAGCTCTTTGGCAAGCCGGAGCCCGTGTATGAGCGCCTCGTACTCGGCCACGTTGTTGGAGGCGGCAAAGTGAATTTGCAGCGTGTATCTGAGCTTGTCGCCTTTGGGAGAGGTGAGGATGACGCTGGCTCCCAAGCCGGTGCGCATCTTGGACCCGTCGAAGTGCATGCGCCAATGAGTGGAGTCGGGAGCTGGTGGTAGGTACTGGGTCTCGGCCCAGTCGACGAGGAAGTCGGCCAATGCTTGGGACTTGATGGCGGTGCGAGGCTGGTAGAAGATCGTGTAAGGGGCCAGCTCGATGGCCCATTTCGCCACCCGGCCGGATGCATCCCGGCTGCCTATGATCTCGGCCAACGGGGCGGTGCATACGACCGTGATGGGATGCTCTTGGAAGTAGGGCTTCAGCTTCTTGGCGGCGAAGTACACGCCGTAGCACATCTTCTGGTAGTGCGGGTAGTTCTGCTTTGAGGTAGACAGCACCTCGCTCAAATAGTACACCGGCCTCTGGACCGGCTGGGCTCGGCCCTCTTCTGGGCGTTGGACTACGATGACGATGCTGACCACCCGGCTGGTTGCGGCAATGTAGAGGAGCATGGGCTCTTTCTTAGTCGGCACCGCCAGGACAAGCGGCATGGCCAGCATCTTCTTCAGCTCGTGAAAAGCTTGGTCGGCTTGGTCATTCCACTCGGAGTGAGTGGTCTTCTTCATGAGGCGGTAGAGGGGGAGAGCTTTCTCTCCGAGCCGGCTGATGAAGCGGTTCAGGGAGGTCAAGCATCCGGTGAACTTCTGGACGTCTCGAAGTTTGGTGGGAATCGCCATTCTCTCAATGGCCTTGATCTTTACTAGGTTGCATTCGATGCCGCGTTCGGAAACCAGGAAGCCTAGGAGTTGGCCGACTGGCACTCCGAACACACATTTCTCGGGGTTGAGCTTGATTTGGAACCGGCATAGGTTCTCAAATGTTTCCTTGAGATCTTCCAGCAAGGTGCCGCGCTTCTCCGTCTTCACCACAATGTCATCTACGTAGACGTGGGCATTTCTGCCGAGCTGCTTGAGGAGGCACTTCTGCATGCAACGCTGAAAAGTGGCACCGGCATTTCTCAAGCCGAATGTCATAGTCAGGTAGCAGAAGGCTACGAATGGCGTGATGAAGGTGGTCTTCAGGCGGTCTGCCGGATCTAACTTTATCTGGTGGTATCCTGAGTACGCATCCAAGAAACTCAACAGCTCACATCCGGTCGTGGAGTCTATCACTTGATCAATCCTTGGTAGGGCAAAGGGATCTTTGGGGCAGGCCTTGTTGAGGCTCGTGTAGTCTATGCACATGCGCCACTTGTTGTTCTTCTTTAGCACGAGGACCGGGTTGGCGAGCCATTCTGGAAAGAAAACTTCCATAATGAAGCCGGCTGCCAGAAGCTGGGCTATCTCTTCTCCTACAATCCTCCTTTTCTCCTCCGACAGTCGGCGGAGGGGGTTGTTTGACTGGTTTTGCGTCTTCTCGGACGTGTAGCTTGTGCTCGGCGAATTCCTTCGGAACACCCGGCATGTCCTTGGGGGACCATGCAAAGATGTCCCGATTCTCACGGAGGAAATCGGTGAGCTCGCTTTCCTATTTGCTGTTTAGGTTTGCCCCGATGACGGCAAACCTCTCTGGGTGCTCGGGGTCAAGAGGTATCTTCTTCGTCTCCTTGGCTGGCTGGAAGGATCCTTGGGCATCATACTCCTTGGGATCGGGGGACAAGGCCGACTGTTTGCCGGCCATGGCCACGACTCGGTCCAACATCTTCTTTTCTTCGGCAATCACAAGGGACTCGGCTAGCCGGCTGCTGGCTGCAGCGCACTCGGAAGATTTCTTGTAATCGCCGGTTATGGTGATGATGCCCTTGGTGCTCGGCATCTTCATCTTGAGGTAAGCATAGTGGGGAACAGCCATGAACCTGGCCAAGGCAGGACGGCCAAGAAATGCATGGTAGGGGCTCTCGAGGTCCACCACTTCAAACCAGATCGCTTCTCGGCGGAAATGTTCCTTGTCCCCAAAGAGTACATCAATCTTGATCTTGCCAATGGGAGCGCAGGACAGGCCAGGTACAATGCCATGGAACACAGTCCGAGTAGGCATGAGTTGCTTCGTCTTGACGTTCAGCTTCTCCAGGGTGTCACGGTACAGGATGCTGATGCTGCTCCTGCCGTCTATCAGCACTCGGGAGAAACGGGCGGCGCATCTGTCTGTTGCAAGGGTGGCATCCAAAACCAACGCATAAGAGCCGGGAGATGGCATCACCTCTGGGTGGTTGGCCCGGCTCCAGCTGATAGGCTTTTCTGACCAGTGCATGTGCTCGGCGGGGTTGGCAGCGACCATGTTGACTTCTTGGTGCTCTTGGCATCTGCTACGCCGGCCTTCAGGCTGGCTTGTATAGACGACGTAGGCGGCATGCTCGTCGGGGAACTCATCATGCACAGCTCCGACTGCTGGCCGAGCGGTTGGTGGCTGCGGAGCCGGAGGCAGCGGGCCAGCAGGCGGAGGCGGCGCGAGCCCTTCGCCTTTGGAGATTCGGGTCAGCCAGTGGCACTTCCGGGTTCTGTGGTTGGACGGCTTCGCACCGCTGTGGAACTTGCATGGGGCATCGAGAGTTTGCTCGTAGGAGAAGGCCGGCTGCCAAGCCGGCCTGCCGCCCATCTGCTTCTTGGGTGCGGGCCGCCCTTCGGGCTGCTCGTCCTCGACCGTGGCCACCTGCCGACTGGTGGAGATCGGCACGGTGCCCTTGCGCTTGTGGTCGTTCTGGTAAGGGCGTCGGCCGGAGTCCCCAGCCGGCGTCTTGGGCGCCGGGTTGATTACCTTCCCAGACGCATCTACCCGGAATTCAGTCTTCATTGAGGAGTCGGCGGTGGCGTACTTGTTCGCTATGACCAGAAGCTCGTCGAGGGTAGTCGGCTCGTCGCAGAGGAGCTTGTGCTTAAGGAGGGTGCCTTGTCGGCACCCGGCAGTGAAGTATTCTATGGCTTGCACCTCGTGCACCCCTTCGCAAGAGTTGTGGAGCTCGGCCCAATGCGTGAGGTAGTCGCGAGTGGACTCGGCGGGGCCTTGTACACACAAGGAGAGCTGTCTGGGCTTGGGAGCCCGCTTGTAGGTGCTGGTGAAGTTGCGGACGAAGGCTTTTGTGAAGTCTAGCCAGCTGTTGATGCTGTATGGCTTGAGGCTGCTGAGCCAGGTCCGCGCCGTGCCTGCAGCATGAGGGGCACGTACTTCACGGCAACGCGCCTGTTGCCGTTTGCTATGCTAACCGCCGTGGAGTAGTCGATCAACCAATCTTCCGGCTTCACGGAGCCGTTGTACTTGGGCGTGTCTCTTGGGAGCGAGAACCCTTTGGGGAAAGGCTCGTCGCGGATGCGGGGGCCGAAGCAAGGCGGGCCGACATCATCTTCTTCTTCCAGCGCCAAGGATCGCGCTAGGCGGTCGATCCGATGGCGGGCGTCCTGCTCGCCGACTCCTTCACGGCGACCTAGTCGGCCACTAAGAGTTGGATGCACAATAGGCGGTGGGGTGGGATATCTCTCCCCACGAGGCCGAGGCGGAGGCGGGTTGCCCCGCCACTCCATGGCCCAGGGGTGGCCTTCTGCGTCTCGCTCGATGGAGATTCGGGTTCGGCTGGCAACCGGCTCTTTCTCGCGCCGCTCGCGGGTTTTACCCGCAGTCGGCGTCCGGGACGTCGCGCCGTGATCTCGGCGCGGGGGAGGGCTTTCCGCGTGGGCGTCGGCTTCGTGCCGCTGTGCGGCCGCATCGATTAGCTGCTGGATGCATCTGGTCATGTGGGGGAGTTCTTCGGCCCCCAATCCGTCTAGCTCATCTACGGCCGCTTGGGCGGCACGCAGGTTCTCGAGTGGAGTGGCGTAGACTGGGTGGTCGACTCCTAGCGTGTCGGCGATGGCAGCGCCGCGCTGCCTGACAACGCCGGCCCAGCTGGGCCCGCCTGGGGGCGGCGTGCCAAAGGCGGCGCGGTCGGCTTGGCGCCGGTGGGCCTCAGTGAGGCGTCTCATGGAAGCCAGCTTCCGGCCCTCCGTGAGGAGGGCGAGGCGGCGAGCCTCCAGTGCTTCGGCATCGGCATCGGCCGGGAGGGGGATGGTTAAGTCGTGGACCGCCGCATGCGGGGCGTCGTGGGTGGTCTCGTCGGAAGCTTCACCGTGGCCGATGACCATCACCTCGGTGGTGACAGCGTCGCAGCCATCGGCCCGGGGAAGCGGGTCATTGTAGATCGTGATGTCGGTGGGGAAAGTGTCGAGTAAGGCCGTGTCGGAGTCGACAGGCATTGGATCGGTGGAGCCGACCGACTCCAAGTCCACAGCAGGCTCGCCGGAGACATGGAGCTGGCCGAGGAGGTTGACGAGGTGGTCGGTGCCCGCGTCGGAGGCGAGCTCGTCGGAGATGAGGGTCTTGTCAAGGAGATCGGCGAGGCCGCTCGCTACGCAGACATTGGTAACGCCTTGCAGCACGTCATGGCAAGCGCCATCGGGCGTGCCGGGCTGGCTACGCTTGCTGGGGAGGAAGAGGGTTCCCGTCCAGAACAGGTCTCCGGACGACGGTGCACCTGGCCCCACGGTGGGCGCCAAATGTCGGGTGGTAGGTGCGAAATATGCCAACGACTGGCTTATCATTGTGGGAGCCAGTAAGACGTTGCCGGTGCCTGAAGCGGGATGAGGCGAAGACATGCACGCCGGCGAATCTTACCTAGCTTCGGGGCTCTCCGTGGAGATAACGCCCCTACTGCTGCTCTGCGGGGTCTCCGCATGATCGCTAGATGAACAAGTAGCTACACGATGCTCCTTGAGCTGTTTTGTGAGGAGAAGAAGTAGAGCACGGCTAGCCCTCCTCCCCTCTCTATGTGGTGTCTAGAACTAGCTTGGATCAACCCTTTGCATGGGTGTCCCGGGGGGTTTATATAGGCCTACCCCCCGGGGGTACAATGGTAATCCGGCTGGGCGTGGGGCCCAACCGTCTGTGTCTACACTCGCCGGCTTCTGCGCCGGCTGCTGGGGCCCGCCGGCTGGTAGGTCCCGCCTGCTGCCGGCTCCTTGGTCGACAGGCAGGCCCCACCGTCCAGGGCCTTGTCGATGGCTGGTTACTGTTGCTCAATCCTGGTGACGAGGGCTTCGCCGAGGTGGGCGTGGCTACAGTGCCGCCGTCCGACGGGTGATCACTGTAGCCTCACCGCGTCTTGTCTCCTTAATGGGGCGTCACCTTCGAGGGAGGTGGCAAGCCGGCTGTGGAGAGCCGGCTCTGTCGTGGGCCGACTGGGGGAGGCCTGGCCGCCTTCGGGTGTCTCTCT
This sequence comes from Triticum urartu, assembly GCF_003073215.2. NCBI lineage: Eukaryota > Viridiplantae > Streptophyta > Magnoliopsida > Poales > Poaceae > Triticum > Triticum urartu. The sequence continues at coordinate 687,578,129 of NC_053024.1, forward strand.
GCCTGAAGGGGCCCACCGCCTGTGGGCCACACTGGCAGCCCGTCATGGATGACATCAGGGTCAATGTGGCAACAGTGCCGCGCCGGATGGGTCATGGTCACCCGTACGGCGCACTGTGCCAGGCGTGCTCCGGGATTCGGGGTTGGTAGGCTTTTACTGTAGCCACGCCCCGTCACATCACCGTTATGTGGATGCAGACTTCGAGGGTACGATCTTGACCGCTTTGTGGGAGCCGGCTTCTTGGAGTCGGCCTTCTTGCGGCCGGCATCTCGGAGCCGGCCCTCCGCGGCTTTCTTCATGAGGGCTAAAGTTGGGTCGCCTTCCGATAGCCGGCCTGGGAGACAGCCGGCAAGGGGAAGGCGGCCCCACGTCTTGGATTCTTGAGGGCC
>NC_053024.1:687579517-687595969 GCF_003073215.2 Triticum urartu
ATGTTTGATCAATCAATCTAGCGCGATGATTAGTGTACTGCTACTCAAGATCGATCAGTCCAGCCGGCGGTTATTAGCAAGTTTGATGAGTACATACGTAAGGTTGTATGCCAGCCTATTGAAAAATCCATCCACCTGCTTACTTCCCAGACTTGTGCGCTGCTTCGTGTCTTTACTCATGTGAGCCAAAAACATCGGCCAGCAGGGTTGCCATACAGCACTTGCACAAGCAGCGATAGTCGAGACCTAAGCAAAATCTCTCCTGTATTATTTTCTCTCTGTTTCTATTTATATCGGCCAAAACAGTGTTTTTAATCCTTTTTCAACATGAGGGGCAAAACTGTATTTTCATGTCTCAAGTAACACCGTTGGTGAGTAAAATGGACGAAAATGTCATATAAAGAACAAAATTTACTTTTAGTGTCAAATAGGGAAGAAGATATTTCTTGGGGCCAAATAGAGAAGCAAAGTTTAACAAAGGGCTAAATAAAGAATTCTCTCAAATATTTCTCCATAAAGAAGACGAGGCTGGTAGCCTGCCATCTTTTTCATCCAACCATGGAACACAAGTGGAGCTAAGTCATATGTCCTGGATATCTACCGGCTAGAGGATTAGATTATTTGCCTGAAGCCCCGGAGCGCCTATACATCAGCCACATGAAAAATTTGTTTGCATCAGTCACTTTTGTTAATCGTTAGATCTTTATTGTACGACCGAAAACAAATCATACCCTCTTCATCTTCAACCTTCATTTTCTTCTTCCCCACGCAGCCGCCAATCAACCCATTCCTAATCACCCGCCTCCACCCCCACGGCCGGTGGCTACTGCCGCCTTCCCACCCTGGCCTCCCTTCGACCTCCCACCTTTACTATGCTGGCCGCCGCCCTGGCCATTCCACTAAGCTCTGGTTTGATGAACAGCTAAGGCGACCCCTCGCGCTAACCCCCATTATTTTTTACTCACTCTTGCCGGCTCCTGCTCGTACACGGCTGGGACCCAAGACCCCAAGTCATTGTTTCACGAGGTAAATAATCAACCTGGGAAGTAATGTGTGAGTTAAGATTTTCCACGGGTAAAAAATAGGTGAACAAAGCCTTGGTTGCCATATCTAGCGAACGTTCGGCATAAGAGATGACATTTGTGAACGTCTGTCTCGCAGTTTTAGTGTATCTGGAGGATCTGAGTGGTCTTTTTGTAAAAGTATCATGATATTCCTTTAGTTTCGAGTGTGAAAAAGCCATCCAAACTAGTACATGGTAGGATCAAAATCGTGTGGCAGCTAGGGCCTTCGCTGGCAGTTTATTCTGAACGAACGTTAGCCAGTTACTAATTCCAAAAAAAACAGGTGAGCCCATCTTCCTCCCCAAATCTACTGCGACCATGTATGCGGGGATGAACGACGCCGCCCATGGGAGTGGGACTCTGGGAGGATTGCGGCGGCCGGTGTGGGGGACCTGGGGGGATGGTTGGGCACACCGCTGCGGCAGCGCGGCATGGGGCTTGCGGTGCCGGAGCAGGCGGCGCAGAGGCGGAGAATCGCCGCACGTACGCCGCCTGAGGTACTCTCCTGAACCTACCTCGCGGTCTTCTTCCAGTTGTGATTGGATGCTCCTAGTTGATACTACTAGATCTAATAACCAAATTCACGCCCGCATTTCTCGAAGCAATTCGAGCTGACACATTGGCTGCGAGTTTAGTCCTTCTGCCATGTGGATTATCCTGTGAAGTATATTCAGTTTCCCGTTTGAGTTTGTGGAATGTATCTGCAACTCTTCGAATCGAATGATCTCTAATTTACACGGGGTAATTCTACTTTGAAATTGCCATTTTAACCCTTGTACGCGCTCTCATGTCCAGGCTAAACAAAACGCAGCAGAATTTCCCTTTACAAGACCATGTTACAAGCTATCAGGTGCTCAACTTTGATCCTTTCCTCAAAGGCTGAAACAGAGTGGTATAAATATTTGCAAACTCAGATAGCCCCTAGCTAGTCCACCCACAGGCATTCCGCACACAAACACACTAGCATCATTACATCGGAGGGAGAGCAAAAGCTTTCTGCCAGCAATGGCGGAGCTTTTGGGCATGATTGCGAGTGCCGCGGGTGAAACAACTGGCTAGCAAGCTTGGCGAGGTTGTGAATGAGGAGATCGCTCTGCTGTGGGGGTTCCAGGACGAAGTGGAAGGCTTGGAGAAGAAAATGAAAGATTTAGAGGCCCGTGATGCATGATGCTGACGATAGGCTGCGCCGAGGAGAAAGAGATGGGGAGGCAGTTGGGCGGAAGTGATGCATGATCCACCACCACGAGCTCTAGTTCATCTGTAAGTAATTTGCTCCTCTACTGCCCCCTTGCCGATTAGTAATTTGCTCAAGTACGTTTTCCGCCGTGGATTCTGAGTATATTGCATGGGTTTGGAATCCACTCTGTTCATCGGTGGCTTATTCTGTTGTTTTTTCTTCTATTGTTTTTATGTTGGTTGATGATCGGAATGTAGGTCTGATCCAGTGGCAACAGCCCTGAACAAGCCCACATATTTCTGAAAATCTAGTCATATTTGCTAACTTCCACATGTAAGCCTGCAGAAATGTACTACTCCCTCTGTAACTTTTTATAGGACTTTTTTAGTCCATGGCAGTGTCAAAAAATATCTTATATTAAGTTAGAGGGAGTACTATTTAGGATTGAAGGTTTAATAGGAAATAATTACTTCAACTGCAGCTTCAACTGCAGCTGCATTGCGAGGAAGTTTTACTCATTGTTGGAGAGGGTAGGATGCGGTTGAAGAGTGAAACCGGTAATAGCAGAGCATGGAGAGGCAAGTTAAATTTCTGCAGGCATTAGCACCTGCAAAGTTGTGATGAGGAAGGAAGGAACCTTGCGGGAGAAAGTTCCAGAACATCCATGCTTTTCTCTACAAATTGTTAGTATCAATTGAACTTGACTGACTTTGTTATGAAAAGATGCAACATAGTGAACTGTTGAACCTTCCTATATACTGAGCTTTGTTAACCAATAAATAGTTTGCATTGTTCTGGCTAATTTCAATCTGTATGCTGAACTTCAAGTATCTACTCGGCTTTGAAAGCAAAGATGGATAATTCTTCTCACAGTATGAGCTCTCTTTGGCAGCACAGCTGAGGGTGAGCAACAGGCGGAGCTGGACGCGCCATGGAGTTTCAACATGGGAAGATGGAATGGAACACTGCTTCTGAAAAGCAGGTTGGTTGCAGGACTGAACTGCTAAGTGCTAACTGTTATAAGTATACGAACTTCCTTAGCACCCATCGATATTACAACAACTATGTGCATTTGGCAGGATTGAAACAACCCGCTTCGCTGTATGTTGGTTTCTATGGAGAGAGCAAGTGAAATCATTGAAATAGAGACAGAGACTGCATAACTCATCGACGTTGCAACAAAATTCTCTGCGCTTGTACAGGAGGGAAACCCCTTTCTCTCTTTTGCTCACGTATTGGTGCAACTCTAGTTTAGATTTCTGACCTTTCTTCTTATCCCAGGTGGGATGGCACAACTGTTGGTCTGGTCAGCTAAGACAGCAGTCAGACTGAGTCGTGATAGGAGTAGAAGGCGAAGGTCAGAGTTCTCTGTCGGATGGAACAATGAATGACAGAATGAATAATCGTGATGGGAGTATGATACACATTGTTTTTGCTATTGTATTTCTGAGTGCCAGCTAGAGATGGCATCGGACCAATGTACATTATTTGTGATGTACATGCTTGTTTTCATGGTGCACTAATCGCTGTGTGTGTGCTCATAAGATAGCTAATAATTACTTGGCTTGTTTGCATATCTAATAAATGCTACATGTTCTTCACTTGATATTACCTTAATTTGCATTTGTCAGATTTTGCAACTAGGGTGCAGTTTGATCGCCATTTACCATATTCCGCTATTCTCAACTTTATCGCTTAAATTCATTAGGTCGCAACATGGGTCGCCTGCATGATGATGTAATACAACTGGTCGCATCTCCCACCCTAAAAAAATGAAGCATCTCTCACATACTGAAGAAGGGAAACTCCGTGAGCCTGAAAGATTGACACCTAAGGTTTTGCACATGATATGCCCGATATGGCCTCGGTAAACCAACATTATTTCTCTAAGCTGGAATGATATGAAATACTGGTACTACAAATCATCCGGGAAACAGTATTATGCTTGTCGAAAAGATTCGCAAAGCTGATTACATTACATACCCATGTTCAGAGGCCACGGTACTCTGCTCATGCTGAAATAGATGCGGATAAAATGCTTTGTATATGTACAGTAGAATATATATGTCTTTTATTGGAGAGTAGGTTTCAGCGTGAACGATTACCCTGATAACCACTCATCCGAGTTGGAGATGCTCCCCTCCTGGTGGTAGGTACCATCGTCTTGTGCTTCTGGGTCACTGGCATCATAGACAAACGACTTTCTATAAGATGCCATATTAATTGAGGATGAAACATTCAATTCTCATACCATAATTGAAAAGAGAACGGCAACGAAACTGACGATGCCAGTGATTGCACACTGAATTACGAGTTGATTCAGTAATTTGAATACACTAACTTGCGAGCTGGTGCGGGCATACATGTACACTTACTTACAAGTTGCTGAGCAACTCTGCAGAGAAAGAAGCAAAAGATGATCTAGCTAGTACTGATTCCTGAGACATGCAAATTATTAGTGTCAACATTTTCAGGGATCAGCTTAGCAGCTTCAAACAATATGCCCAATATGTAACACATGCTGCTAAAGAGATAGACACATAAACTTCTTTATACACAAGAATAACATATCAAAACCAAATAAGAAATACAAGTCACTAGAGAGCAATTGTACCTTTGTACTAACTTTCACATAGCTCTGTGATCCATAGGAGAGCATCAACACATGCTCGGAAAGACCCAAACAGGTGCCCTAAAATCGGAATCAGGCCTTGCAGCTCCCTCTAAGTTCTCAGCAACAAATTCATCACAAGATCCATCGGCCAAGGAATACTCTATCCACTTCCTTTTGGCATCTGTGAAGTATAAGCAGTCCCTTCGAACTCCTGGATGATCTGGACCAAGGGAACTTGCAAAGTAATAACCTGAAAAGCATGTCATTCCTTTCATAGGAATAACACAGCCTACAAAGTAAAAATATGTCAAGAACAATGTGCAGTCACCAAGGCTAGTAGTCCTTGTCCACTTCCCCTCCATTGACTGCCACCGAAAAACATGAAACTCCTCTGGGCAGTCCCCAACAGCGCTAATAAGCAACAACTCATCGAGACACTCTGCGAGACAGAAATACGAACTCCCATGTGCGGCCTGTGTATCCAAATTATCTCCAAAGAACATAAATTCCACTATATTATTGTCTGACAGATTGGCCACGGCGAGACGGTAACATAGGCCGCTAACATCTTCAGATCTGACCAGCGCGTGTAGGTTGCCCTTGAGAAAGATCAAATCCTCCAGGACATAGGGTTCAGTGCATGACGCCACACGCCACTCAACATCCCCAAGGCGACAGTACTGGACGGCACGGCCGACCGTCGGAACGAAGGCAAGGACGAGATCGCCAGATAGGAGGAGGCGACAGAAGGGTGCCGGTGGATAGGGGAGGCGAAATCGCTCGCCTGTGAGAAGGTGGACGAAGCTGAGCTCATGGTGGCTGGGGCTGGCGATGGCGATGCGACAGCCAAAAGAGTAGAAGGCGGCAGGGTTAGGATCAAAATCATGGAGGGGGAGGCGGAAGCGCAGGCGACGGCGGAGGGGGAGGTGGAACATGGCTCGAGATCCGGGGACAAGGAGGAGGTGGGGGGCTTGGGAGGCGAGGTTGGATGACGACGGAGGGAGGAGATCCCGGTAGGTTGCGCGGACGGCGAAGAAATCCTGGAGGGTGGTCAGGCAACTCGCGATTTGGGGGATGAGCTCCGGTAGGAAGTAGGGTGATGAGGTTGTTGCTACGGGATTTGGGGGCGAGGTGGGGGAGGAGGAGGAGGCCATGATGGTGGCCGACAGCGATAGTTTTCTCCGGTGCGTCGCCGACTTCGTCATTTAACTCATTGGATCTGTTGTTGGGTGATGCGTTGGATTTGCGCGTGTTCTTCTAAGAGAGAATTCCTTATCTGACCCTTTCTTAAAATATAATTGCCTTTTTTGTCCCTAAAATTATCATTTTCCTTCTTTAATATCATAACTTCATTTTCTTCCTTCCTTGACACTTATACCATTTTTTTGCTATTAATACCGTCAAGTGCGACTTGGAAAATCCTACTTACCTCTGCTTTAGCACGTAGTACAGAAACATAGAAAACTCTTGTTTAGCCGAACAGTCCCACATTCTCTCCCAATTCCACTTCTTTCCTGATTCCTCTCCCACATTCACCGCAAGCCCTAACCCTACCTTGCGCGGCGTGAGGTACAGAACAACGGCCGTGCGAGGCTAGGAGAGCGGCATGGAGGAGGGTGTGGGCAACACTGCTACAGATGGCAGGGTGGAAGGCACGGTAGAGGGGGGCCACGGAGCTGCACCAGTCTTGGCCTCGGGCACGCATGGTGGGGAGGCGGATGGCAGCCAAGGACCAGTGGACAATGGGTGAGGCGGCGTTCTGCCAGGCTCTATGGAAGAGGGCAAAGGATTTATGCTGAAGGGCCACGGCCTTGCGCCGGTCTTAGCCTTGCACGGTCAGGGCGGATCAATGGACGGTGGCCAAGGATCACCGAAGTACGACGACCGTGCGACACCCTCAGATGCGACTATATCGTTGTGGTTTGAAGGGTGAGTTCCTCTCTTCTCTAGATTTCTCAAAATGCAACAAATTACTTATAGATGGATATTTCCTGGCAAATCTGCAATGGAAAAAACACAAAGATTAGGTTCATATAAAACAAGTATGTTCAAAGATCTTGGATAATATGTTTACACAAGACACTTTTGTTATTTAAAATATCATGCAAGTACATACGCAATTGATATTTTGCACATGGGTTATGTATGCACAAACTAATGTGTAAGGAAGACATGGGAGTAGAAAGTACTAATGATTAGGTTTATTTGGCTTTTACAGGATGGATCTGAATTCAACTTAACTGCTGAAAATTAAAATGCTTGGCAACCTAAAAAAAGCTATAAAGAATATCCATTGCTTTTGCTTTGAGAAGGTTATCGACTCTGATGTAACAAATTATAAGGACCCAGTTGAATCAATCATAGAGCAGTACGCGACATGTTATTTGGAAGTTGCACATGTTCAGTACTATGATGCATTTTTTAAAATCTGCCCTGAAGGAACATATGACCAAGAATTGGTGTATTTATTTAGGACAGTAAAACCGAGCTAAAACGAGCCCTCTCACGCCCTCAGCTATTTGAGCCGTCAGATCTCGTGCTAGGATCAATGTTGGTTGTTAGATCTACTGTCTCCACCACCTGTTTTTTTCCTGGCCGGGCTGTCTTAAAGGGCTGCTACTCCAGGAGAAAAATTTGAGGCATGTGGTTGCGCGGGCCTTCCACTCGGCTCATTTAGCTGACTCTGTGCCAGACGCCGCCCGATCGGTAATTCTCCGGTCACTAACCCTCGTTCATGCCTACCTGAAAAAAGTGAAGGCGAGACGGAAAGACGCGGGCGACGCGGGGATCAGATCCAGGCGATGTAGGTGATACGGGCGATGCGGGCGATCGGACCGATCGGTTGCAAGGCGCGGAGAGGGACCGAAGTTCTATCACCAAAGATTGATTGATAAATTAACTGGCCATTGAGACCAGTTAATGGAGTTGAATTGTCAGTTTCTATGTTGTGCGTGATTGGAATTCACCCGCCGTTGTTTAACGCAAGGAGTAGACCAGCCGTTCCTAATCCTACAGGCCATTAATGGAGTGGAGGTCAGTTACAACTTGGCTGCTCCGCCTACATATGCTCTGTCCAGTCCCCCGGGTTATTTCCCCATTCTTCCCCCGGCAATAAAAATCCCTGGAGTCACGCGTCTTCATTAGGTTGCCCCTTCATCTTGAAAATTTGCTGTAAATTTTCCTTCTCACTGCAATCCCTTCATGACTGAGTGTTTGCACTCAGTATGGGCTCCTGCTGAACCTGCTTTCCATTCCTAATTTGTAACTGAGTGTTTGCACTCAGTATGGGCTCCTGCTGAAGCTGCTTTCCACTCTTGATCCTGAAAATGAAAATAAAAGAGGCATTATATTATGATCTAAAAAAAGAGTTTCTTCATCTTTCTAGCCTCTAGTTGTGTCTGTTTTGCCCCATTTTATCTTGCTATACATTTTAATTGGAAAAGTAGATAAAGTGTTGTCCGGAAAACTGCGTCAACATTGAAAACGTTTACATACTCGTTTGCACATGATCGTAGGTACTTTATTGGAATGAACATATGACTGAGTGATTGTTGCATACAGATTAATCACTTGGTAGCTATAGTTACTTCTGCGGGATATTCTAATGAACATATGACTTCTATACATACGTAATCTATCCAATGAGTTTTGCCTTTATTGTACGACACGTTTGATATTAGTTACTTCTGCGGGATATTCTAAGTCAAGTGCATGCCAAGGCTTTTCAGAAGCGTATCATGCATGATTTGGTACATGATCTTGCTTCATTAATTGCTGCTGATGAATTTCTTGTTCTTTGATGCTCATGTTACTGGGCCAAGGAGTTGGAAAAACGCAATTCATTGCCGACATGCAGAGTTGATACAGTACCAGAATCAGTCCAATGTTTTCGATTGTCTGCCAAAAACTTAAATCCCTCCACATTAGAGATTAGCAGGAATGACAACTTCCTAAAGAGGCATTTTCTGGATCCAAGTACACGCATGTGCACTTCGGTATCTTGATCAAAACTGTCTTAATCTATGTCAAGCAAAATCATGCTGCCATGTTCCATAAAAATACTGAAGCTACTTTAGGTATCTTGATGCCACGGGATTGCCAATGCCGTCACTTTCTAAGAATATGGAAACTCTGATTATGTCCAATTGCTCACATGAAACCTAGCCTGACAATTCTGTAGCTTGCACAAACTTTGTTATCTGGACCTACCCGGTAACAGATGCCCTGATAAGCTACCTACCTCATTGGGTAAGCTCTCTAAACTCTCCTTCCTCAACTTGTCGGTGTTGGAAGTAACCCAATGTCCAGTCTGATTAGAAGGATATAGGATTAGTACTAGCCTGGCGTAGGTGCTATATATATAAACGTTGTAATACCACCTGTAAACCCGTCCAGATCGTGGGAAGCAATAAAGCAATAACAGGCCCGTAGATGAGCCAGTGGCAATAACAAAAGTTTTCCCGTGCGTTATTTATAGTAGTACTGATTCGATCAAAGCAAAGATCGATGAGATAGTTATACGAGTCCGTGACACGCTTGCCTACGTCGCTATTCCTTCTAGCTTCAACCAATCAGGAATCCAGCGCTTGGCTTCGTTGTCAGATATCGTGTGTCGTTGTCGCCGGAAAGTACTAGGCGTCGGGACTCGGGACTGGGCCAACAGGCGTTTCTTCCTCCAAGTGTTGCATGAATCCATCTGTGAGCTGGCATGTTTAGAACGTCTAGACATATCAGCGTCGTTCTATTCAAAATCCCAGATTAATTTGGTAGACTTTCAAAGCTCGTATTCCTAAACTTATCAGGGTGTTTCGTGCTCCAAGTGTTCCCTGAATCCATCTGCCAGCTGACATGTTTATACAACACCTAAATATGTCTGAGTGCTGTGGCATTCAAAATCTCCGAGATAAATTCGGTAGCCTTCCAGCACTCATATTCCTGAACTTTTCAGGTTGTTCCAAGATAACCAAACTACCTTACAATCTTAAACTTCAATCTTGCGAGCATATGAACCTATCATATTGCCATGAGCTAGAAAACCTGCCAAGATTTTGGCAACCTTCAAAGGCTTTGGTTCTTGAGCCTGTCCGATTGCTACAAGGTTTCATTGCTGCCAGAATCATTTTGCCAACTTGTTCATTTGAAATCCTTAGATGTTTCAGACTGCCATGAGCTCATGGAACTTCCTGAATGTTTTGGTAACCTTTTTGAGCTTGACTCTTTGAACCTTGAACCTAGCAAGTTGTTGCAAGCTGCAAGTACTGCCCGAGTCATTCTGCAAGTTGTCTAAGTTGAGGTATCTCAATCTGTCTTATTTTATGAGGCTTGATAAGCTCCCATCCTCGTTCGGTGACCTTAAGCTTCAATCATTGGACATCTCTTCTGCAGTATCTCTCAATGCCTTGCCGGATAGCATTGCTGACCTGACAACTCTCAGTAACTTTGAGGCCATCGCAGTAACACCAAATGTGATTGCCAGCATTCAGAAAATTCAAAAGCATCTTAATTTTCCATGAATAACAGAGCATGTTGTACATCAGATAAAAAAATGAAGGATGCAGCAGTATATTCGTTGATGGTCTTGACCCCAGTGTCACCGAAGCTGTGTCGAAAGCCCGAAACACGTTTTCAGAGTACTTGTTTTCCTTTTTTTTTTGCAGGGAATTCGGAGTACTGTTGTCAAAAGATGTTGTTTTGTTAAATGGACCAGTAGGTTGACTATTCCGTAGTATGCGGGTATGTATTTGTAATTCTGTATATTAATCTAAATTTTAAGCAACCCTGTTTCTGTGCATTCAGGTATTGTGCAGAGGAGACGTTGGAATGCTACAAAGCAGAATGGCTGGGAAGCAGAATATGAGGCTCTCAAGAGGTTATAGCACTTCAAACAGATAGGTTCAGGTGTTGTCTCTACTCCACTGCAAAACCAATCTGAGATCCTAATCGAGGAGACCGAGTTGTACAAGCTCAGGTGTGTGTGTGCGAGTCATGTGTCTTGTTAACCAAATACGTATACTGTTTGCTTTATATTCTGGCCAATCTTGATCTCTGTCCTGAGTCCTGAACCTTATCTTATTTCCTAAACTTAATTCCAAAGCTAACATGGACGACTCCTCTCACAAGATGCTTCCACAACCGAAGCAGGGCAACAGAACGAGCTGGATGCACGAGCTTCGACATATGGGAAACACATATGAGTTGCTTTGTACTGTACGGGGATTGCATCTTCAGTTGGATCGGACTGTTAGTGCCAGACCAAAGTGTGAGGCTGCAACAACATTCTCCAAACGGTAACCACCTCTTCTCTCTTTCCCTCGTGTTTTGCTACACCTCCAATATATATACATCTTCCGAGCGATGTTCTTATTTCAGGTGTACTTGATCACAAGCGTCGATCTTGACGGAGAGCGAAGGTGGAGATGGCCCGATATGGAATCCAGGAGATGCAACAAAATGGACGGCGGACCGACCGTGCAGGAGTTTTGATGTTCTTCACTTGTGTATGATGAGCCACGCCAACCTGAACTTCACTGCGGGTTGTGTTCTGAAGAAACACGCATCTCGTGCCACCCACATTTGGTTCCACTCCTGCATGGTGGTTGAGTTCTACTACGGCCAGGTGCTGTACAAGATGACTAAGTGCATCACTATATATATACAGCGTCCTGTGCTGAGACGTGGGCAGCCAACGAGGGACACCCCTGTAAGATAGTAGGGTTTCTATCTATCATTTGACACTAGCGCAAATGGCGCATGCGAGCGACCTATATACAGAAGGGCATGTGTCTTAATACCTTCGCAACGATTTATGTTTCACATATATCATTCTCCTGTGCTGAGACGTGGGGTCCACCACAAGAGCAAATCGGAACAGGTTCGGTGTGCTTGACCAGTTCACTTTTGAAAATAAAAACATAATCAAAACCAGGAAAAATAACATTGAGGTGGTATGCCAACTAAGCATCAAATTGAGGAAAAAGTTCGAAAGGGGTAAATGCGACGCAATTTTGCTTAATTGGGGTATATTTTGAGGATTTTCTTAAATTGAGATCAATTCTGTCACAAGTGTGAAGCGTGGGGTAAAAAATGAAATAAACTATTTTTAAATAAAAAATCCGCATCTATCCAAATGTGTTGTGGACTAGCATTTACTCTATTTTTCAATGGTCTTGAATGGAGGACGAAGGGAGTGGGTGATTGCGGGACCTAGCGCCATATCGCCGGCCGGTAGGCTCTGCATTCCTAGCCCCGAATATAGGCCTTTGTTCAGCGATGCATGACAAGATTACTGCACGGATGCGGTGAATGAAGCTATGGCGGCCGCTTGCACACCACCAGAGGTATTCGTTCGAAACTCTTCCGTATTCTTTTTCTGGCTGGATTGGTAGCCCCGAATGTGGATGTGATGATCTAATTTTGACTTGGATACCAATCTCGACCTTTTTAGTGCAAATTAGGCACGTGATTTTTCATCAAAAACAATTTGTGCCGAAGGGGTCGGTATCTGTGGGGGGCAGGTGGAAGCCCAGCCATACCAATGCATTTCGTGTCTTTCACTTTCCTTTTGGTGTAACCGAAATAGAACTTTCTGATCTAAAGCAAAGGCAAGTTCCCTTGCTAGAGAACATAAAAAGGTCGACTAACCATTCTTTTCATTACTGGAGAAAAAACATTATTTTCATTTTCTCTTTCATCAATTGAGATGATAGTCCTCTTCCGAGATCTATATATGGAAAAAAACATGTTGCATCAGTAAAGACTCTAGTTGACTTGAAGCTTGTACAAAATGTCATACAAAGCATACTTAGAGCATCTGCAACCTGACCGCTGCATTTCCTTTGTACTTCCGGGTGGACAACTCAGACAATGTCCAGACAGAAGAAAGAAGAAGAAAACAATCATCATCCGAACCCCTCAAGTCATTTAAATATGTCTGAGTTGTCCATATGAACCCTCATATCCAACCCATAGGTAGGGAGGATATGAGGGCGTTCCGGTGTGTTTGGGAAGTCCATCAAGTTTGATTTGTCCTATCTGTTACCACTTCTCTTTTTGTCAGTTTTTTTTTGTTTCTCTAAACATACCCATCAATCATATGCATGTGACTAGATATATAGGAGAAAAAGTGAAGAGCATGGCTACATGCACGGATAAATGAAACCTTGGCATACACGTCCGGACAACGTTTGAACGCGTCCGCAGATGTATAGGGGTCAAATTAGCTTCTAGATGCTCTTACATTTTGGTCATTGCAAGCCACATAGATGTTGTATTGGAAATTGAACTATACAAAATAATTAGCGAGACAAGACGATGAAACAAAAATATCTACTGAAGTTGAATTGACCTAAATATCTCGAGAGATTCCTTATTTGGCCCTTTCTTAAAATCTGCTTCCTTCTTTGGCCCTAAAAAAGTTTTTCTTCCCTTTACGACACTACATCTTCAGTTTGTTCCCTATTTGACACTTCTGTCTGTTTTGCCCACTAACAATGTCAAATGAAATATAAAAAGACTCTTTTGGCCCTCATGAAGATGGCTCATGTATACGTGCAGTTGTCTAATGTATTTATAATATTTATTTAGGCTGATGTATCATGATTTAGTAGTGAAGGTGGTTAGCACTAACAATAAATGTTCGGTCTGAAGTCAAAGTATATGAGTCAGCACCAAGTGTGTCGTTTAAATTTGTTGAGGATTATCTTAACAAATTAGTTTAGGCCTGAGCCTACTGTACATGGATTGTTTAGCCTCAGCGAGAGGACTATGCCAAAAAAACACAGTAAGCTAGCACCAAGACAATAACTGCGTGTCCTCGGGGATGTGCGCGCACATGTCCCGGTCCGGCGAGAAGCCGCCGATGTCCTCGCTGCTTCGTGTCCAGCCATCAAATCGGTGTCCTGTCACCTGTTTGCGTGCACATATGTTTGATCAATCAATCTAGCGCGATGATTAGTGTACTGCTACTCAAGATCGATCAGTCCAGCCGGCGGTTATTAGCAAGTTTGATGAGTACATACGTAAGGTTGTATGCCAGCCTATTGAAAAATCCATCCACCTGCTTACTTCCCAGACTTGTGCGCTGCTTCGTGTCTTTACTCATGTGAGCCAAAAACATCGGCCAGCAGGGTTGCCATACAGCACTTGCACAAGCAGCGATAGTCGAGACCTAAGCAAAATCTCTCCTGTATTATTTTCTCTCTGTTTCTATTTATATCGGCCAAAACAGTGTTTTTAATCCTTTTTCAACATGAGGGGCAAAACTGTATTTTCATGTCTCAAGTAACACCGTTGGTGAGTAAAATGGACGAAAATGTCATATAAAGAACAAAATTTACTTTTAGTGTCAAATAGGGAAGAAGATATTTCTTGGGGCCAAATAGAGAAGCAAAGTTTAACAAAGGGCTAAATAAAGAATTCTCTCAAATATTTCTCCATAAAGAAGACGAGGCTGGTAGCCTGCCATCTTTTTCATCCAACCATGGAACACAAGTGGAGCTATGTCATATGTCCTGGATATCTACCGGCTAGAGGATTAGATTATTTGCCGGAAGCCCTGGAGCGCCTATACATCAGCCACATGAAAAATTTGTTTGCATCAGTCACTTTTGTTAATCGTTAGATCTTTATTGTACGACCGAAAACAAATCATACCCTCTTCATCTTCAACCTTCATTTTCTTCTTCCCCACGCAGCCGCCAATCAACCCATTCCTAATCACCCGCCTCCACCCCCACGGCCGGTGGCTACTGCCGCCTTCCCGCCCTGGCCTCCCTTCGACCTTCCCCCTTTACTATGCTGGCGGCCGCCCTGGCCATTCCACTAAGCTCTGGTCTGATGAACAGCTAAGGCGACCCCTCGCGCTAACCCCCATTATTTTTTACTCACTCTTGCCGGCTCCTGCTCGTACACGGCTGGGACTCCCTGTGGTCAGCGCTCGTCGCTACCGCTCCTCACGTCACCGCTGCCTTCAGCCTCGTGTGAAGCGGATGTGGTTGACACTTTTTTCAGGTACCTGTTAATTAGAAGAATCGTTATTTGTCACACTTTTCGAAGTGTTCTATGGTTTTTCTTAGGATTGTCTCACTGGCGGATGGACCCAAGACCCCAAGTCATTGTTTCACGAGGTAAATAATCAACCTGGGAAGTAATGTGTGAGTTAAGATTTTCCACGGGTAAAAAATAGGTGAACAAAGCCTTGGTTGCCATATCTAGCGAACGTTCGGCATAAGAGATGACATTTGTGAACGTCTGTCTCGCAGTTTTAGTGTATCTGGAGGACCTGAGTGGTCTTTTCGTAAAAGTATCATGATATTCCTTTAGTTTCGAGTGTGAAAAAGCCATCCAAACTAGTACATGGTAATATCAAAATCGTGTGGCAGCTAGGGCGTTCGCTGGCAGTTTATTCTGAACGAACGTTAGCCAGTTACTAATTCCGAAAAAAACAGGTGAGCCCATCTTCCTCCCCAAATCTACCGCGACCATGTATGCGGGGATGAACGGCGCCGCCCGTGGGAGTGGGACACTGGGAGGATTGCGGCGGCCGGTGTGGGGGACCTGGGGGGATGGTTGGGCACGCCGCTGCGGCAGCGCGGCGTGGGGCTTGCGGTGCCGGAGCAGGCGGCGCCGAGGCGGAGAATCGCCGCACGTACGCCGCCTGAGGTACTCTCCTGAACCTACCTCGCGGTCTTCTTCTAGTTGTGATTGGCTGCTCCTAGTTGATACTACTAGATCTAATAACCAAATTCACGCCCGCATTTCTCGAAGCAATTCGAGCTGACACATTGGCTGCGAGTTTAGTCCTTCTGCCATGTGGATTATCCTGTGAAGTATATTCAGTTTCCCGTTTGAGTTTGTGGAATGTATCTGCAACTCTTCAAATCGAATGATCTCTAATTTACACGGGCTAATTCTACTTTGAAATTGCCATTTTAACCCTTGTACGCGCTCTCGTGTCCAGGCTAAACAAAACGCAGCAGAATTTCCCTTTACAAGACCATGTTACAAGCTATCGGGTGCTCAACTTTGATCCTTTCCTCAAAGGCTGAAACAGAGTGGTATAAATATTTGCAAACTCAGATAGCCCCTAGCTAGTCCACCCACAGGCATTCCGCACACAAACACAATAGCATCATTACATCGGAGGGAGCAACAAAAGCTTTCTGCCAGCAATGGCGGAGCTTTTGGGCATGATTGCGAGTGCCGCGGGTGAAACAACTGGCTAGCAAGCTTGGCGAGGTTGTGAATGAGGAGATCGCTCTGCTGTGGGGGTTCCAGGACGAAGTGGAAGGCTTGGAGGAGAAAATGAAAGATTTAGAGGCCGTGATGCATGATGCTGACGATAGGCTGCGCCGAGGAGAAAGAGATGGGGAGGCAGTTGGGCGGAAGTGATGCATGATCCACCACCACGAGCTCTAGTTCATCTGTAAGTAATTTGCTCCTCTACTGCCCAGTAATTTGCTCAAGTACGTTTTCCGCCGTGGATTCTGAGTATATTGCATGGGTTTGGAATCCACTCTGTTCATCGGTGGCTCATTCTGTTGTTTTTTCTTCTATTGTTTTTATGTTGGTTGATGATCGGAATGTAGGTCTGATCCAGT
>NC_053024.1:687596969-687666873 GCF_003073215.2 Triticum urartu
AGTAACTTATTATTCTTAACAATCAGAAATTATCAAGAAATGATGCATGCAGAGGAGATACAAACATATACCTGATGTTGCTAGTAGATAGTTGCAGATGCATACCAATTCCGTAAGCAACATCTCTAGATTGCAGAAGTTGGGTCGTCTAGGCTCTTTTTCCTGTAAACATAGTAGTATATATGTACTCCAGTTATCTCTGAATACTTGCACTAAACTAATCATCTTGCCGCCTGAACGAAACTCGGTGTAAGCTTCATGCAAACTGTACGAACTTGACAGCCATGGTAGCAGTGTACAACTGTACATAACCTGGTAGTTTCATGCTTAACAACTTCTACAATTTCATTCAACGGTAATGGCTTCGTCTTTGGCGAGCCACCTTAGAGGTCCGCAAAGCTGCATATCATCGATGGAGCCGCGTCGAGCTCGGATGAGAAGGTGATCCGTCATTTTTTCTTTCGGTGGCTGCTATGGTGGTGCAGGAGGCAGGTGATGGGCGTTGGTTCAAGCTCAGAGATGTTCTGCAGTATTTTCAGTTTCTGATTCAAGACTTTGTGTTCCTCTCCATCTTTGATTTGTTAACGAGGTTCACCGATATGGCTACATCCCCGAGGCTTGACTACGGACGCTCCTTCCCGTGACACCGTCACAATACCGCACACCGGCCACCCGGGCCCGGCACACGCCGCCGGCTCCCCCTTGCGCGCCTGTGCTATTATGTTGGCATAGGTTACATCGTGTGTCTACCCCCGCTATATAAGAGGCCTAGGATACAAGTGTCCTACTAGGACACGACTCCACATCCTATGTAAACATAATACAACTCATAGTCCAACTGTAACCTACCTTGTACACTATATTCGACACAACTTCAACAAACTCCACCTTGGCGAATATTCTCCACCACCTTGAATTCGTCAATGCGTCAAACTCCCATGTACATTGGACTTGAGCTTATCCCATGAGTACCGCTGCTACTCCAAAGACTCCATATGACTCTACCTGCAACTTGCAGTCCCTTCTTTTCTTGGACACAGTCAACACTCGAGCAAAATTAAGTTCCTTGTTACTCTAGTTTGTGCTCCCAACTTCCAGGGTACCCGTCCAATGCCATCACACACTGATCACTGACCTGCGTGAAAGTGAACAACTCACATATTGGGTGTCACATATAAGAGTTACCTGAACTCAACATCACCGCTCCTTTCTTGGCCACGTGTCTAAAACTTGAAAGAATTTCACCGTTGCTTGTAGTCATCCCGAGTCAAATTCGTAGTTGTCTCACCACATGTATGACCACCAGAGCCCTGGCCCGTCTCCATGTCCCGTGCGTGCCGCACGCCTCGCCACTATTGCCGCGTCGAGTCTCCGCTGTCCTGGTCGAGTCTCAAGAGTCGCGAACCCACACCACTCAACCTCCACTACAGAGTACCACCGATCATCACCGACCGATGACGAGTTTCACGCTTCCATCAGACCACTGGGCTCCAGTCTGAACTGCATGTCACTCGCTTTTTCCCTTTTGCTGAATAGGCTTCGGTTCACTGGATCCCTACACCGTAGCCCCTCAATTCAGCTCCACCTTCAACATGACTCCATGGTAGATGATCAATCCACCCCTGCGCCTCATCGACTTCAAGCTCCGTGTATACACCACCTTGAATCAATCCCGCGCCATAGTCTTGTCGAAGCCGCACAAGCCTCGGGCATGTGCACCACGTGTTTCCACGCCCCAGAAGTCGGTCACCATCAGCATCATGCTCCTACGTCGTCGTCGCCGATCCCACCACCGTCTTCTGTTCCAACCAACTCACGTCGATCCGTCAGACTGTCCAGTCCGACCCAGCCGAACATATCCGACTGTAACCATGCTCCACCCTGCGTAGTGTCCGCCCTGCACATCTCCGGACCTTGCTTAACGCAATGTGAATGCACGATCCTCACGACACGCTCCAGACTACCAAATATTAACCGAAACCATCACCAACAAAGAAAACGAAATAAAGTCCCCTTGTAGCCTTCCAGTGTGCACGTGCCAAAGAGATCACCGAAGAACTCCAATCCGTCTCACATAGCTTTTGGACTTCTTCGGTGATATCTTTGGCACGTGCACACTGGAAGGCTACAAGGGGACTTTATTTCGTTTTCTTTGTTGGTGATGGTCTTGGTTAAGATTTGGTAGTCTGGAGCGTGTCGTGAGGATCGTGCATTCACATTGCGTTAAGCAAGGCCCGGAGATGTGCAGGGCGGACACTACGCAGGGTGGAGCATGGTTACAGTCGGATACGTTCGGCTGGGTCGGACTGGACAGTCTGACGGATCGACGTGAGTTGGTTGGAACAGAAGACAGTGGTGGGATCGGAACACAAGGTACTGAAGCTACACAAAGTACTGAAGCTACACAAAGGATTCATCAAAGATGGAGAGGAACACAAAGATGAAGACGGTGATGGAGATGTGAATCAGTCACCGGGATTCATCAAAGATGGAGAGGAACACAAGGTACTGAAGCTAAACAAAGTCTTGTATGGGCTACGGCAAGGCTCTCGGGCGTGGAACATCAAACTTGATCAGACGATGATTTCTCTTGGATTTGAGAAAGCCCCACTAGAGCATGTGATGTACAAGAGAGGTGAAGGAAAGGATCGTCTACTAGTTGGCATCTACGCCGACGACCTGTTGATAACTGGAGCAGATGAAGAGGTGATTGCAAAGTTCAAACTACAGATGAAAGAGCTTTTCAAGATGGATGATCTCGGTCTTTTGAGCTACTACCCCGGGATAGAGGTACATCGAAAGACGGAGGGGGTCACACTATGCCGAGAGGCATACGCAAGGAAAATACTTGAAAGCCATGGCATGAAAGATTGCAATCCAATTGACGCTCCAATGAAACCTCGTCTTGAGCTAAGCAAGAAGTATAAAACGCCCGCAGTTGATGCAATAGAGTATATTGCAACTGCAGCTACGATGTGTCAAGGCGTGTGGCTAGGGAGGCTACACAGTGATCTCATGAATCGAGATCCGGAACAAGTGGTGCTTAATGTTGATAGCAAGTCTGAAAGTTTTCTACGCGAAGATCCAGTGCGGCATGATAGAAGCAAGCACACTGATATGGTGTATCACTACATAAAGAACTGCCTGGAAGAAGCTAAGATGAAAGTCAACTATGTTTGCACCGATGATCAACTAGCGGATATGCTAACCAAGACTTTGGATCGAGCGAAGTTTTTGGAGATGCGAAGAAGGATCGGCGTCGGAGCTGTGATGTGACGACGTCGTGTTTAGGGGGGTGATTGTTGAAAATAACCACGACGTGTGTGGTCTGTGTCCGGCTCGTACACAGGACAATCACCGTATAGTAGTAGGATTAGAATTCGTAGCCGTGTAGGTTATCTTATGTCTGTCCTCCTGACTAGTATATAAAGGTAGCTACCCCTGTAATCTTTGTACCACGTTGAGATCAAAAGCAATAAAGAAAAACAACAGGCTCGACACGAGCCTGCGTGGCTATCATCTCGGCGTGTCCGCGTCCTGTGTTCGCGTGTGTTTTGGCGAGAGAGTTTCAGCGATCAAGCCGGCGACTTGCACGGGCTAGCGTCTAAGCTAGCTAGACATACGGATCCATCCAGCTGCCTGTCTAGTTGCTTCTTGCTGTACGTCCGTCTGTTGGTCAAAGGATCGGCCAGCCGGAACTCGACGGAAAGTACTCGTCGGCGTTCGTACGCTCGGGACCGAAGCTAACAGTCATGTCGGTCTTTATGTGGCTTGTACTTTAATCTTTATAATATGAATGAGACACATATTACCATGCAAAAGAAAACTTCTACAGTTTCAACAACTGGATGGAAAAGGTTCAATGGAATTACATGGTTGCAACTGCCGGTCTGACAGCCTAATCAAGCATTTCCTACTTGCAGAATGCGGATACAACACCCAAAAATTCACTTGAAGTCAAAACTATAATGCCAAATACAACTTTATTTTAATGTCAAATCATAAATAACCAATCCTGCTTAACTGAAATTTTCAACTAAATAAACTGAGTTGCTTGCGGTCCTGTTCATATTTCTTTAACCGCTGAACCAATTGCAGCAAATAAATACATCTCGGATACCTACATAAAAATTTCTACAATTTCTATTAAGATGACCTGGACAAAAACTGGCCCTAACTTGGTGGAACATAGATGAACAGATTACTGCGCAGCTTGTTAGGACTAGTACTCAGACCAAATTAAGGAGTTATTTTGCTGCCTGTTAAAGTACCACAAGGGTTGAGTATATATTTCAGAGAAAGGAAACAAAGCCAGGCTAGATACGCAAGTGATCTTGGAATCGAAATGAAGGAAATAATGGGACCAACTGTCACCATGCATATCACCACGGGAAAAAGAATCGGAGACGGTGAGCAATGAACAGCCATATATCAAGCTATCACCACGTACGGACACATACAAAGGGCAACTATCACCACTGAATTTACCTTAGGAGCTCAGCAACGAGTTGAACAAAGGTAGAAGCGAGCTGGACAGAGGCGCGCTAGACAGGACGAGCTCAGGGCGGCCGCACCTCCACCGGATCTGCAGCCTGGCGTACTCATGCCCTCGGCGGCCTAGGCCTGGAGCACCTCCTGCGTGACGGCGGGGTGTGAGCGAGATGGGGCGGCGTGCTTGGCGACGGAACAAAGGAGAGAGCTCGGGGCAGCTGAGCAAGCTGCAGACAACAAGCACGGGCACATCCCCGGCAGCCACGCAGCCAATGCCCCGGCGATCGACAATGGCTAGGGTTAGCCGAAAAAGTTTTTTTTACCGGAGCCGGTACCTACCGGTCAAGCATCCGTCGTTGGTGTCATTTTGGGGATTTGTGCCCTTGTTTTGCGTCGGACAGTCAGTCAGCTTTTACAGAGAATAGAGAGGGGGAGTGGAGAGAACGGTGCATGCATGCATTCTCTCACCCCATGCACTGGACATGCATTTTATTTTCATCCTCATATTTCTAATGATTCATATCTTCTGAACCAAATGTTTGTTACTGAAACTTCTTATATATTTGAATTTGTGGTGTGAAGACGTTCCGAACAAGATCAATTTTGAATATAATTGAGCTATTTTTTATAGATATTTCAATTACATTAGAAATTGGTTTCATAAAACATAAAAATGTTTCACTAGTTTCATATATTTGAAATAATCAATTTCACATGTTTTAAACAACCTATTTCACTATTTTTCACACACAAGATTCAGCAAATTGACAAACATACTGAAATGTGTTTCATATATTTGAGAAATACATGTTTCATATATTTGAAAGAATCAGTTTCACATCATGAAAAATTGAATTTCACATATTTGAAATAAACCATTTCACATATTTGAAATAAACCATTTCACAAATTTAAACACTGGTTTTGTCTATTTCACTAATTTCACTAATTTTTAATTTGAAGAATCAATTTTCGCACAATGAAACACAAGTTTTGAGAAATAAGTGATTTCGACTGTTTCACTGATTCAAATATGATTTCACTCATTAAAATAAATATTTCACTCATTTGTAAACACTGGTTTCACTTATTCAAGACACATATTACTCTCAAATAATTGAAATCTATGAAACTAGATTTTTGAAATGTGTGAAACAATTATTTTTAAAACTGCAACACGTTTCATATATTTGGAAAATACAACTTCCATATACTTTAACTAACCAAATTTACTCATTGAAACAATCGATTTCACATATTTGAAATAACTCATTTCACAGTTTTATAGTTTTTCACATATTTCAGTTAATTGAAATATGGTTTGAATCGTTAAATTTAGACTACTTTCAAATGTTTCAAAGATTGATCTTGTTATCTTGACGCCATGGCAGAGGGGAATTCGAGGTGTTCTTCAGGCGGAGTCGGGCGGAAGGTACAGAAACACGATCCAACCATACACAAGCTGCTTTAAGATCTAAGCCATAAACAGCTACTATTTCTTCTTCTTTTTATATACATAATGAATACCAGATTTAATACACCTAACGGCTCCCACAATTTGTCCTTATATGCAGACATGGATGTGACAACTCTCTCTCTTCTCTCACGTACGCATGCACTTGTTTCATCTCCCTCCCTTGCATACAAAGCCATGGACTTTGTTTCGTCTTAGCAAACTAAAAACATTTATATCCTTTAAAACATAAGCTTGTTTATGAAATAATTTATATATTTGAACTTCTGAACGCCGCGACCTTTAGAACTAAACCAGTTTTGGATACTTTTCAAGCACGTTCAAAATTCAACGTTTCACATTTTGTATGTGGAACAAACCTATTTCACATGAAAAATGTGTTTTTTGTGAAACAAGACAGTGAAAAGTGAAATACCGATTATGAAAGTGAAGAAAAATATGATACGAAAATGTCAAATTGTGAAACCGATTATTTGAAAATATGAAGAAATTTATTTCAAAAGAGTGTAATAGGTTACTTGAGAAATGTGCAATTGAAATAGATGTTTTTTTTTTGTGAAACAAGGCAGTGAAAAGCGAAACGTATGTTTTGAATTGTGAAATAGTAACCACATGAAGTGAACAGATAATTTACCGTTATGAAATTGATTATTTGAAAATGTGTAATCATTTATTTTAAAGGAGTGAAATATGTTATATTTTCAAATAATTAGTCTCAGGATCATATATTCCAATTTCACACTTTTGAAATAGACTGTTTCCACATTTTCAAATAATCAGTTTCACAATCGTATATTAGAATTTCACTTTTTGTAGTTATTATTCCACAATTCTGTAATATATTACTGGCTTGTTTCACAAATATCACATCTATTTCAATTGCATTTTTGTGAAATGACATATCTCACACTTTTGACATAAACTATTTAACATTTTCAAATATCGGTTTCAAAATCATACATTGCAAATTCACTCTCTATAGTTATTTTTCACAATTATGAAATATGTTACTGGCTTGTTTTACAAAAATCACATCAATTTCAACTGCACATTTGTGAAATGACATATATCACAATTTTCAAATAAAATGTTACACATTTCCAAATAATCAGTTTTACAAGTTGTCATTTCAGTTTCATATTTGTGTTAAAATATGTTTCTCGTGCAATAGGTTGGTTCCATGTATTTCTATTGAAAAGGATTTATTCCATACTTTTCAAGTGAAATGTGTCTTTTTTCACATATGAAATATGAAGCGTTGAAATTTATATGTATTTGAAATGTATCAAAGATCTGTCTAGTTCTAAAGGTCTTTGCGCCAGGAGTTCAAATATATAAAATATTTAAAACATGAACTTATGGTTTGAATGATATGAATGTTTTTAATTAAATAAGATGAAATAAAGTCCATGAATTTATTTGGGGATGAGAGAAGAGGCAGATGCATGCATGTCGATGCTTGACAAAAAGTAGTACATCGGGCTGCTAGTCTGACAACATAGGACACTACTCATGCTGAAATGCCAACATTTCATAAACATTGCAAACTTATTATACATCACATAGGTTACTATACGATACGAGGTGTCACTAACTGATTGGGTATGCAGCTGCCGGAAGGTAGCGGTACCGCTCAAGTTTTGACTTTAGCAGAAGGTAGCAGTGCAGGAGAAGAAGGCACTAGAGATTTGGTGAGGTTGCCGTTAGAGAGAAAGAGGGAGGGGGGAAAGAGCAGTGCTACACGGAAAAACCAAGGAAATTCAAAATATCTTGATTTATGGGATATCAAACCTGGGCGGCGGCGATCGACCATGGCTAGGATTAGCCATGCTGGGGCATATGAGGCACGAAGGACGTCATGGCAGAAGGCAGCAGCGCAAGCCGCCGACGGAATCAACAAAAGTGGTGGTTACTTGGTGAGCTCGATGCTCAAGAAACATGGGGAAGGGGGAAAAGGGAGTCGTTTTCTTAAGATAAAAGGAGGGTCATTTCACTATCTTGCTCACAGTGGAGGAGTTTTTTTAGGTCAAGGAGTGTTTTGGTTTTTGAGGGAACTATGGATTTTATTCAAAGTTCAAAGTCTCAGGGATATCAGTTAACACCCCTAGCCATGGCGACCGACTAGAAGAGACGAAGCTGCTTTAACACTAGTGCAGAACCGGGCAATAGCACCGGTTCGTAAGGCCCTTTAGTGCCGGTTCGGTAGCCGGCACTAAAGTATGGGTACTAAAGCCCCCCCCCCCCTTAGTACCGGATCAGCACGAACCGATGCTAAAGGGCAACCACGTGGCACGAGCCAGCTCCGGGGGCAGGGAGCCCTTTAGTACCGGTTGGTGACACCAACCGGTATTAAAAGGTTGGGGGATTTTGGGTTTATGATTTCTTTTTCATTTAATTTGGTGTTTTCCATTTAATTCTTTTTCGTTTGCTGGTATTTTACGATACTACATATTGTACACGTTATGCATATATATAAATAGAATTTCTAGTAGAACCGATCATATATATATACAATATATATATATAGTGTTACTATTCATCACTCAGGGTGCAGAATAAGTTATTCTTCGCCCGAAGTAATCATACGATCATTTCATAATTAAATTACGTTTCGAATTCAAATAGTTACATTCGTATTGATTCACTACGTAAAATTTGACTTAAGTATATATATATATATTTTAGACTATTTAGCTAACTATATACAATTTCTCCTAATTGGTGCCTTCGGAGCTAGTGGCATTAGCCTAATTGGTGCCTTCGGAGCACGATGACAATTGGATGTGGTTCATGGGGACGGTAGCGGGTAATAGTATTCTCCTTTGGGATCTATGACCTGGTCGAGCAAAAATCCCGTTATTTTCTCTTGAATTGCTTCTATGCGCTCCTCTGCTAGGAGCTGCTCCCGCATCTCTCTGAACTGTTAAGAAGGAGATCAATATGCATGTGTATTAGTTGTGTGACTAGATATCGATAATGGTGTAAAAATGTGAATAGTGTTCTGACAAACGTACCCAGTCGTGTCTTTGAGATCTGCTCCTTTCGAACGCCATCATGCGAATGTTCTCGCAAACATAGTATGCACACAGATTATTCCCCGGCGCCTGCTTCAGGGCCATTACGAGAATGGAATTTGATCAGATAATAATTAATCAAGCATGATAATTAAGGAGATGGCAGCTAGCTAGCTAGTACTACTTAATTACTTACCTTGGGTCGATACCATTTCAGTTTTCATTTCCATTGGCCTGTAGTGACGCTGATGAAGTTTGCCCAAGCCCTGCCCATCGACAAAGAAAATGAATAAAGGGGTTATTAAATAGTTCATATCAGGAAATGACGAACTAAATAGGCCGAGATATAGTTAATAATGATTGAAATTACCTGTTGACTATCCCAAACAAGATGGTGTAGTCACTTTCTTTTTTAAGTAGTGAGTCCAGTATTTCAACTGTTCCTTCATCAACTTTAATGATTAACAAGATCCAGTGAAATCTGCATGCACACACGTTTGCATGTCTTAATTAAGCGGGCATATGTAACCAAAAACATGTAGCTAGCTAGTAGGCAAAAACAGAATTTGTAGTACAAGACAGTGTGACTCACTCAAAGTTGTAAGGAAGTAGTATATCTTCATTGTATTTGAGGCGCTTGAAGAACTCTAGCATGCTTTCCTCTACATTTCATAATATGCATCTAACTTCCATGTGTATTCATTAATGGTATTTGGGTCAATGAACCCAATGCCATAGCGTCCACCTTTTTTCATTTCATACATTTTCATCCTGCATAATACCACAGAAAAAAAATATAGTGAGGATAATTACAGGTAATGATTGATCAAAATGATCACTACAGCGAGCTTGAGACTTAAATTACAGAAAGAAATCACTTACAGACAATAGCAACTGACGATAGATTTGTCGAGTGCGTCTTGATTGTATAACTGAAATAGTTCTGAATACTCAACGGACACAGCTTTCTCATGGAAGTAATGATCCTTCTTGACATTCACCATGAGGGACTCTCGATTGGAAATCTTGGTAATGTCCATGTACCATTGATGCAATTCATACATTCTCGTTGTGAGCTTCTTGACCTCGTCTGGCTCGACCAAAGGTTGGCCCCGGACATATTTCCGTTTTATTTCCTCATCTCTAAGTAGAGACATGGGCTCGATATCGAGGAGTTGTCCAACAGTGATCTTGAGGATTTCAGCCTGCCTTATATGCTCCTCGGTTATTACCACATCGCTCAGCTCAGGAACTTAAACGGTTTGCCCATAATAATATTGGGCGCGCCTACTCTCATGTGTTGTTGGCACAACAAGCGGGGGGATTGATTGCACCGCCTGTTCTCCCAGCTGGGGAACGGTTTTACCGCATTTTTTGCCAGCTGATTTGCTCGAGCTCGAGCTCGCCTCTTTTTGTAGACGTGCTCGATTTAACTTCCTGAGGTGGCGCTCATAGTCTGTGTCAACAGGCTTGGGAGCTGGTGGTCTAGCCATACGAATGAAGTGGTCAATCTTTTCCTTGGGCACTTTCTGCCTTGGTGGCGGTGGCTGTTTCGGTGTAAAATGGGCTTCCACCTCGGCCTTCGATATGGCTGCGTTTTCTTCCTCGGACTTGTCATAAGGCCTCTGCGGAAGAGGCGTGAGGCTGCTTGGACCATATTGAAATCTCTTGCCTCCGCCTGTACCTCCCGTCCTACCTCGACAGGGGAGGCCGGATGTCCGGGCCTTTGTGAGGTGCCGGATGTCTAGGCGGTCGGGGCTGGCCTTGATGCTCTCTGGATAGGCGGGGTCCGGATGTTCGGGCGATGGGCCGGGTGTCCGGAGGCTCGGGACGGGCCGGATGTCCGGGCTTGGGGCCCGGATGTCAGGGCTGGCGGGGTCGGCCTCGGCGCTCTCTGGATAGAGGGTGCCGGATTTCCGGGCTTCGGGCCAGATATCCGGGCTGGGCCAGATGTCTGGGCTAGGGCCGGATGTCCGGGCCAGTAGGTCCTTGGCAGCTGGGCGACTGTTGTGGACGATGCTCCAGGGGCCGGATGTCCGGGGTCACGGCCGGATATCCAGGGCCTGGAAGTTGTTCTCAACTTCTTCCGTTGGTTCTCTTCGTCCTTGAACTTGAGGACTTGTCCGTCTTCACGTGCATCGACAGGAGGGTCCTCTTGATACCTAATCATGCACGACATCTTGGACTTAGGTAGTAGCCATGTCTCGAGTGGATCATATGTGATATCACTAAGGAAGGAAGTCACCTCGGTCTCGAGAGCTCTAACTCGTGCTCGTGTCATAGGTCCTCTTGGCACTTGGTGAGACAATGGTAGATCCATGGGGATGACCATAGGATGCTCTGCATTAACTTGTAAATCATTGACCATAGCAAGTATCTGATCACTAGTACGGACGGCGGGCTTTTTCCGGTGATCTGCCTCGCCTTTGAAATGCTTGCCTTTCTTTCGACATTGATGGTTGGTCGGAAGAAATCAACGATGCCCCAGGTAGAAATTCTTCATGCATTTGTCCAGATATATACTGTCGGTGTCATCTAAACAGTTCATGCATGCGTGGTATCCCTTGTTTATCTGTCCTGAAAGGTTACTGAGAGCAGGCCAATTATTGATGGTTACAAACAGCAACACATGTAGGTCAAATTCCTGCTGGTCTTTCTCATCCCACACACGTACACCTTTTCCATTCCACAGCTGTAAAAGTTCTTCAACTAATTGCCTTAGGTACACATCAATGTCGTTGTCGGGTTGCTTAGGGCCTTGGATGAGAACTGTCATCATAATGAACTTCCGCTTCATGCGCAACCAAGGAGGAAGGTTATAGATACATAGAGTCACGGGCCAGGTGCTATGACTGCTGCTCTGCTCCCCGAAAGGATTAATGCCATCCGCGCCTAAACCAAACCATATGTTCCTTGCGTCACCTGCAAATCCCCCCAGTTTCTCTCGATTTTTCTCCACTGCGACCCGTCAGCGGGTGCTCTCAATTTCCCATCTTTCTTACGGTCCTCTTTGTGTCATCGCATCAACTTGGCATGCTCTTTGTTTCTAAACAGACGTTTCAACCGTGGTATTATAGGAGCATACAACATCACCTTGGCAGGAACCCTCTTCATGGGCAGCTCGCCCTCAACATCACCAGGGTCATCTCGTCTGATCTTATACCGCAATGCACCGGATACGGGGCATGCGTTCAAATCCTCGTACACACCGCGGTAGAGGATGCAGTCATTAGGGCATGCATGTATCTTCCGCACCTCCAATCCTAGAGGGCATAGAACCTTCTTTGCTCCATACGTACTATCGGGCAATTTGTTGTCCTTTGGAAGCTTCTTCTTCAATATTTTCAGTAGCTTCTCAAATCAGTTTCAGATACACCATTGTCTGCCTTCCACTTCGGCAATTCCAGTGTGGTACCGAGCTTTGTGTTGCCATCTTCGCAATTTGGCTACAACCCTTTTTTGTGATCCTCTAGCATGCGGTCAAACTTCAACTTCTCCTTTTCACTTTCGCATTGTCTCTTTGCATCAACAATGACCCAGCGAAGATCATCATCGGGCACATCATTTGGTTCCTCTTGATCTTCAGCTTCCTCCGTTGCAGCATCACCGTATTCAGGAGGCAAATAGTTGTCATCATCCTCTTCCTCTTCATTGTCTTCCATCATAACCCCTCTTTCTCCGTGCTTGGTCAAAACATTATAGTGTGGCATGAAACCCTTATAAAGTAGGTGGTTGTGAAGGATTTTCCGGTCAGAGTAAGACTTCGTATTCCCACATATAGGGCATGGACTGTTGGGTAATGTAGTAATTTCAAAAAATTTCCTACACACACGCAAGATCATGGTGATGCATAGCAACGAGAGGGGAGAGTGTGATCTACGTACCCTTGTAGATCGACAACGGAAGCGTTAGCACAACGTGGTTGATGTAGTCGTACGTCTTCACGATCCGACCGATCCAAGCACCGTTACTCCGGCACCTCCAAGTTCTTGGCACACGTTCAGCTTGATGACGATCCCCGGGCTCCGATCCAGCAAAGCGTCGGGGAGGAGTTCTGTCAGCACGATGGCGTGGTGACGATCTTGATGTTCTACCGACGCAGGGCTTCGCCTAAGCACTGCAACGATATGACCGAGGTGGAATATGGTGGAGGGGGGCACCGCACACGGCTAAGGAACGATCACGAAGATCAACTTGTGTGTTCTAGGGTGCCCCCTACCTCCGTATATAAAGGATCCAAGGGGGGGTGCGGCCGGCCCTAGAGGAGGCGCGCAGGAGGATTCCTACTCTTACCGGGAGTAGGACTCCCCTCCCTTTCCTTGTCCAAGTAGGAGATGTGGAAGAAGAGAAGGAAAAAGGGGGGGGCGCCGCCCCTCCCTCCTTGTCCAATTCGGACTAGGGGGAGAGGGGGCGTGCGGCCTGCCCTGGCAGCCCCGTCCTCTTCTCCACTTTAGGCCCATGAGGCCCATTAACCTCCCGGGAGGTTCCGGTAACCCCCCGGTGCTCCGGTTTTATCCGAAACTTCCCCGGAACGCTTCCGGTGTCCGAATATAGTCGTCCAATATATCAATATTTATGTCTCGACCATTTCGAGACTCCTCGTCATGTCCGTGATCACATCCGGGACTCCGAAATAGCTTCGGTACATCAAAACTCATAAACTCATAATATAACTGTCATCGTAACCTTAAGCGTGCGGACCCTACGGTTCGAGAACAATGTAGACATGACCGAGACACGTCTCCGGTCAATAACCAATAGCGGGACCTGGATGCCCATATTGGCTCCTACATAATCTACGAAGATCTTTATCGGTCAGACCGCGTAACAATATACGTTGTTCCCTTTGTCATCGGTATGTTACTTGCCCGAGATTCGATCGTCGGTATCCAATACCTAGTTCAATCTCGTTACCGGCAAGTCTCTTTACTCGTTCCGTAATACATCATCTCGCAACTAACATATTAGTTGCAATGCTTGCAAGGCTTATGTGATGTGCATTACCGAGAGGGCCCAGAGATACCTCTCCGACAATCGGAGTGACAAATCCTAAT
Source organism: Triticum urartu (assembly GCF_003073215.2). Taxonomy (NCBI): domain Eukaryota; kingdom Viridiplantae; phylum Streptophyta; class Magnoliopsida; order Poales; family Poaceae; genus Triticum; species Triticum urartu. The sequence goes on from NC_053024.1 coordinate 687,611,003, forward strand.
CTCGAAATACGCCAACCCAACATGTACCTTTGGAGACACCTGTAGAGCTCCTTTATAATCACCCAGTTACGTTGTGACGTTTGGTAGCACACAAAGTGTTCCTCCGGCAAACGGGAGTTGCATAATCTCATAGTCATAGGAACATGCATAAGTCATGAAGAAAGCAATAGCAACATACTAAACGATCGGGTGCTTAGCTAATGGAATGGGTCATGTCAATCACATCATTCTCCTAATGATGTGATCCCGTTAATCAAATAACAACTCTTTTGTTTATGGTTAGGAAACATAACCATCTTCGATTAACGAGCTAGTCAAGTAGAGGCATACTAGTGACACTCTGTTTGTCTATGTATTCACACATGTATTATGTTTCCGGTTAATACAATTCTAGCATGAATAATAAACATTTATCATGATATAAGGAAATAAATAATAACTTTATTATTGCCTCTAGGGCATATTTCCTTCAGTCTCCCATTTGCACTAGAGTCAATAATCTAGTTCACATCGCCATGTGATTCAACACTAAGAGTTCACATCACCATGTGATTAACACCCATAGTTCACATCGTCATGTGACCTATACCCAAAGGGTTTACTAGAGTCAATAATCTAGTTCACATCATTTATGTGATTAACACCCAAAGAGTACTAAGGTGTGATCATGTTTTGCTTGTGAGATATTTTTAGTCAACGGGTCTATCACATACAGATCCGTAAGTATTTTGCGAATTCTATGTCTACAATGCTCTGCACGAAGCTACTCTAGCTAATTGCTCCCACTTTTAATATGTATCTAGATCGAGACTTAGAGTCATCCAGATCTGTGTCAAAACTTGCATGGACGTAACCTTTTACGACGAACCTTTTGTCAGCTCCATAATCGAGAAATATTTCCTTATTCCACTAAGGATAATTTTGACCAATGTCCAGTGATCTACTCTTAGATCACTATTGTACTCCCTTGCTTAACACAGTGTAGGGTATACAATAGATCTGGTACACATCATGGCATACTTTATAGAACCTATGAATGAGGCATAGGGAATGACTTTCATTCTCTTTCTATCTTCTGCCGTGGTCGGGCTTTGAGTCTTACTCAACTTTACAACTTGTAACGCAGGCAAGAAACTTTTTCTTTGACTGCTCCATTTTGAACTACTTCAAAATCTTGTCAAGGTATGCATTCATTGAAAAACTTATCAAGCGTCTTGATCTATCTCTATAGATCTTGAAGCTCACTATGTAAGCAGCTTCACCGAAGTCTTTCTTTGAAAAACTCCTTTCAAACACTCCTTTATGCTTTACAAAATAATTCTACATTATTTCCGATCAATAATATGTCATTCACATATACTTATCAGAAATGCTGTAGTGCTCCCACTCTCTTTCTTGTAAATACAGGCTTCACCGCAAGTCTGTATAAAACTATATGCTTTGATCAACTCATCAAAGCGTATATTCCAACTCCGAGATGCTTGCACCAGTCCACAGATGGATAGCCGGAGCTTGCACATTTTGTTAGCACCTTTCGGATTGACAAAACCTTCTGGTTGCATCATATACAACTCTTATTTAATAAATCCATTAAGGAATGCAGTTTTGTTTATCCATTTGCCAGATTTCATAAAATGCGGCAATTACTAACATGATTCGGACAGACTCAAGCATAGATACGAGTGAGAAACTCTCATCGTAGTCAACACCTTGAACTTGTCGAAAACCTTTTGCGATAATTCTAGCTTTGTAGATAGTAACACTACTATCAGCGTCCGTCTTCCTCTTGAAGATCCATTTATTCTCAATTACTTGCCGATCATCGTGCAAGTCATCCAAAGTCCAAACTTTGTTCTCATACATGGATCATATCTCAGATTTCATGGCCTCTAACCATTTCGCGGAATCTGGGCTCATCATCGCTTCCTCATAGTTCGCAAGTTCGTCATGGTCTAGTAACATGACTTCCAGAACAGGATTACCGTACCACTCTGGTGCGGATCTCACTCTGGTTTACCTACGAGATTCAGTAATAACTTGATTTGAAGTTACATGATCATCATCATTAGCTTCCTCACTAATTGGTGCAGGAGTCACAGGAACAGATTTCTGTGATGAACTACTTTCCAATTATGGAGCAGGTACAGTTACCTCATCAAGTTCTACTTTCCTCCCACTCACTTCTTTCGAGAGAAACTCCTTCTCCAGAAAGTTTCCGAATTTAGCAACAAAATTCTTGCCTTCGGATCTGTGATAGAACGTGTACCCAACTGTCTCCTTTGGGTATCCTATGAAGACATATTTCTCTGATTTGGGTTTGAGCTTATCAGGATGAAACTCTTTCATATAAGCATCGCAACCCCAAACTTTAAGAAATGACAACTTTGGTTTCTTGCCAAACCACAGTTCAGATTGTGTCGTCTCAACGGACTTAGATGGTGCCCTTTTAAACGTGAATGCAGCTGTCTTTAATGCATAACCCCAAAACGATAGTGGTAGATCGGTAAGAGACATCATAGGTCGCACCATATCTAATAAAGTACGGTTATGACGTTCGGACACACCATTATGCTGTGGTGTTCCAGGTGGTGCGAGTAGTGAAACTATTTCACATTGTTTTAACTGAAGACCAAACTCATAACTCAAATACTCTTCTCCACGATCAGATCGTAGAAACTTCATTTTCTTGTTACGATGATTTTTCACTTCACTCTGAAATTCTTTGAACTTTTCAAATGTTTCAGACTTATGTTTCATCAAGTAGATATACTCATATCTGCTCAAATCATCTGTGAAGATCAGAAAATAATGATACCTGTCGCGAGTCTCAATATTCATCGGACCACATACATCAGTATGTATGATTTCCATCAAATTTGTTGCTCGCTCCATTGTTCCGAAGAACGGAGTCTAAGTCATCTTGCCCATGAGGCATGGTTCGCAAGCATCAACTGATTCATAATCAAGTGATTCCAAAAGCCCATCAGCATGGAGTTTCTTCATGCGCTTTACAGCAATATGACCTAAACAGCAGTGCCACAAATAAGTTGCACTATCATTATTAACTTTGCATCTTTTGGTTTCAATATTATGATTATGTGTATTACTACGATCAAGATCCAACGAACTATTTTCATTGGGTGTGTAACCATATAAGGATTTATTCATGTAAACAGAACAACAATTTATTCTCTTACTTAAATGAATAACCGTATTACAATAAACATGATCAAATCATATTCATGCTCAACGCAAACACCAAATAACACTTATTTAGGTTCAACACTAATCCCAAAAGTATAGGGAGTGTGCGATGATGATCATATCAATCTTGGAACCACTTCCAACACACATCGTCACTTCACCCTTAACTAGTTTCTGTTCATTCTGCAACTCCCGTTTCGAGTTACTACTCTTAGCAACTGAACCAGTATCAAATACCGAGGGTTTGCTATAAACACTAGTAAAGTACACATCAATAACATGTATATCAAATATACTTATGTTCACTTTTGCCATCCTTCTTATCTGCCAATCACTTGGGGTAGTTCCGCTTCCAGTGACCAGTCCCTTTGCAGTAGAAGCATTCAGTCTCAGGCTTAGGTCCAGACTTGGGCTTCTTCACTTGAGCAGCAACTTGCTTGCTATTCTTTTTGAAGTTCCCCTTCTTCCTTCTGACCTTTTCTTGAAACTAGTGGTCTTGTCTACCATCAACACTTGATGTTTTTCTTGATTTCTACCTTCATCGATTTCATCATCATGAAAAGCTCGGGAGTCGTTTTCGTCATCCCTTGCATACTATAGTTCATCACGAAGTTCTACTAACTTGGTCATGGTGACTAGAGAATTCTGTCAATCACTATCTTATCTGGAAGATTAACTCCCACTTGATTCAAGCGATTGTAGTACTCAGACAATCTGGGCACATGCTCACTAGTTGAGCGATTCTCCTCCATCTTTTAGCTATAGAACTTGTTGGGGACTTCATATCTCTCAACTCGGGTATTTGCTTGAAATATTAAATTCAACTCCTGGAACATCTCATATGCTCCATGACGTTCAAAACGTCTTTAAAGTCCCGATTCTAAGCCATTAAGCATGGTGCACTAAACTATCAAGTAGTCATCATATTGAGCTAGCCAAACGTTCATAACGTCTGCATCTGCTCCTGCAATAGGTCTGTCACCTAGCGGTGCATCAAGGACATAATTTTTCTGTGTAGCAATGAGGATGAACCTCATATCACGGATCTAATCCGCATCATTGCTACTAACATCTTTCAACATAGTTTTTCTCTAGGAACATATCAAAATAAACACAGGGAAGCAACAACGCAAGCTATTGATCTACAACATGATTTGCAAAATACTACCAGGACTAAGTTCATGATAAATTCAAGTTCAATTAATCATATTACTTAAGAACTCCCACTTAGAAAGACATCCCTCTAATCTTCTAAGTGATCACGTGATCCAAATCAACTAAACCATAACCGATCATCACGTGAAATGGATTAGTTTTCAGTGGTGAACATCATTATGTTGATCATATCTACTATATGATTCACGCTCGACCTTTCGGTCTCCGTGTTCTGAGGCCACATCTGCATATGCTAGGCTCGTCATGTTTAACCTGAGTATTCCGCGTGTGCAACTGTTTTGCACCCGTTGTATTTGAACGTAGAACCTATCACACCCGATCATCACGTGGTGTCTCAGCATGAAGAACTTTCGCAACGGTGCATACTCAGGGAGAACACTACTTGATAATTAGTGGGAGATCATCTTATAATGCTACCGTCAATCAAAGCAAGATAAGATGCATAAAAGATAAACATCACATGCAATCAATATAAGTGATATAATATGGCCATCATCATCTTGTGCTTGTGATCTCCATCTTCGAAGCACCGTCGTGATCACCATCGTCACCGGCGCGACACCTTGATCTCCATCGTAGTATCGTTGTCGTCTCACCAATCTTATGCTTCCACGACTATCGCTACCGCTTAGTGATAAAGTAAAGCATTACAGCGCGATTGCATTGCATACAATAAAGCGACAACCATATGGCTCCTACCAGTTGCCGATAACTCGGTTACAAAACATGATCATCTCATACAATAAAATTTAGCATCATGTCTTGACCATATCACATCACAACATGCCCTGCAAAAACAAGTTAGACGTCCTCTACTTTGTTGTTGCAAGTTTTACGTGGCTGCTACGGGCTTAAGCAAGAACCAATCTTACCTATGCATCAAAACCACAACGATAGTTTGTCAAGTTGGTGATGTTTTAACCTTCGCAAGGACCGAGCGTAGCCACACTCGGTTCAACTAAAGTTGGAGAAACTGTCACCCGCAAGCCACCTCTGTGCAAAGCACGTCGGGAGAACCGGTCTCGCGTAAGCGTACGCGTAATGTCGGTCCGGGCCGCTTCGTCCAACAATACCGCCGAACCAAAGTATGACATGCTGGTAAGCAGTATGACTTATATCGCCCACAACTCACTTGTGTTCTACTCATGCATATAACATCAACATATAAAACCTAGGCTCGGATGCCACTGTTGGGTAACGTAGTAATTTCAAAAAAATTCCTACGCACACGCAAGATCATGGTGATGCATAGAAACGAGAGGGGAGAGTGTGATCTACGTACCCTTGTAGATCGACAATGGAAGCGTTAGCACAACGTGGTTGATGTAGTCGTACGTCTTCACGATCCGACCGATCGAAGCACCGTTACTCCAGCACCTCCGAGTTCTTGGCAGACGTTCAGCTCGATGACGATCCCCGGGCTCCGATCCAGCAAAGCGTCGGGGAGGAGTTCTGTCAGCACGACGGCGTGGTGACGATCTTGATGTTCTACCGACGCAGGGCTTCGCCTAAGCAATGCAACGATATGACCGAGGTGGAACATGGTGGAGGGGGGCACCGCACACGGCTAAGGAACGATCACGAAGATCAACTTGTGTGTTCTAGGGTGCCCCCCTGCCTCCGTATATAAAGGATCCAAGGGGGGGTGCGGCCGGCTCTAGAGGAGGCGCGCAGGAGGAGTCCTACTCCTACCGGGAGTAGGACTCCCCTCCCTTTCCTTGTCCAAGTAGGAGATGTGGAAGAAGAGAAGGAAAAAGGGGGGGCGCCGCCCCTCCCTCCTTGTCCAATTCGGACTAGGGGGAGAGGGGGCGCGCGGCCTGCCCTGGCAGCCCCTTCCTCTTCTCCACTTTAGGCCCATGAGACCCATTAACCTCCTGGGAGGTTCCGGTAACCCCCCGGTGCTTCGGTTTTATCCGAAACTTCCCCGAAACGCTTCCGGTGTCCGAATATAGTCGTCCAATATATCAATATTTATGTCTCGACCATTTCGAGACTCCTCGTCATGTCCGTGATCACATCCGGGACTCCCAAATAGCTTCGGTACATCAAAACTCATAAACTCATAATATAACTGTCATCGTAACCTTAAGCGTGCGGACCCTACTGTTCGAGAACAATGTAGACATGACCGAGACACGTCTCCGGTCAATAACCAATAGCGGGACCTGGATGCCCATATTGGCTCCTACATAATCTACGAAGATCTTTATCGGTCAGACCGCGTAACAATATACGTTGTTCCCTTTGTCATCGGTATGTTACTTGCCCGAGATTCGATCGTCGGTATCCAATACCTAGTTCAATCTCGTTACCGGCAAGTCTCTTTACTCGTTCCGTAATACATCATCTCGCAACTAACATATTAGTTGCAATGCTTGCAAGGCTTATGTGATGTGCATTACCAAGAGGGCCCAGAGATACCTCTCCGACAATCGGAGTGACAAATCCTAATCTCGAAATACGCCAACCCAACATGTACCTTTGGAGACACCTGTAGAGCTCCTTTATAATCACCCAGTTACGTTGTGACGTTTGGTAGCACACAAAGTGTTCCTCCGGCAAACGGGAGTTGCATAATCTCATAGTCATAGGAACATGCATAAGTCATGAAGAAAGCAATAGCAACATACTAAACGATCGGGTGCTTAGCTAATGGAATGGGTCATGTCAATCACATCATTCTCCTAATGATGTGATCCCATTAATCAAATAAGAACTCTTTTGTTTATGGTTAGGAAACATAACCATCTTCGATTAACGAGCTAGTCAAGTAGAGGCATACTAGTGACACTCTGTTTGTCTATGTATTCACACATGTATTATGTTTCCGGTTAATACAATTCTAGCATGAATAATCAACATTTATCATGATATAAGGAAATAAATAATAATTTATTATTGCCTCTAGGGCATATTTCCTTCAAGTGCAACCAAGGAATGAGCCAAAATGTGGAATCCACGAAAATGCTCTTGTTGCAAAACACTTGAGAGACGCTAGCACGATTGCACAATAGGCGGACATGAAACTTGTGCACAACCTACTAAGCAAAAATTCAACGACTTCTATCCCAGTATGCTATATGTATGGTATTCCGATGATATGATCCAAGATGATCGAGTATGTCAATCTTAATGTAGTATGATGCTATGGTTCTTGCTGATAAGCTCTTTGCTTATCTTTCCCTTTTGCTTAAATGCTTGTTTGGCTCTTTGTCGTTTGATCTCTCTTCTCATGCAAAACTTCACGAACCAAGAGAGCAATTGAGTATATGCGATGACAACGTTGTGACACAAGAGATGATACCAAGATATGCACCACGATGGTATGGTATGTATGCGATGTAAAGTATGACCACTAATGTACACAAGTGACATTGCCGACAATATATCAAAGGCTATTCTCGATGGGTAAGTTACGCAAAATGGGCTATGGCGTTATCAATGCAATGTCAAGCATGTAGAATGAAATCACGATACCAAGATGAGGTTACTGTCGAGGTTGGTTGTTTGTAAGCAACAACGGATGACCGTGAGGTGGTCGATGTCGAATGACGAGTCCGTGGCGAAGATGAGCGGCGGTGATGTCGATGTTGAACCATACCTAAATAGCCGAAACACAATAGGACACGGGAACTGCAACTCAAATTCTCAAAACAAAACGTGTCAAAATTGTCGGAATTGGAAGTGGGTAAGCGGTGGTGCTATGCGGAACTGGAAGTGGGCACCCGGATTGAAATTTGGCGAAAGTTAGGAAAAAAATGAAGCGTTGGGTGGAAGTGATGCTTTCAGGGGCCGGATGTCTGGGCTTGCGGGCCGGATATCCGGGATCTGGATCCGTGGACGAACTTGATGAACTCTGCGTGGAAGAGGCAAATTCGGGAGATTTTGTGGATGGAAATTGGGGAAAAGATGGGGGAAAGCTAGATCTACCTGCAACACACAAAATTCACGGATCAAATCCAACAAAATTTCATCACACTAACAAATCACAAAAAAATTGGGTGGCTATTTTTGTGGGGAATTTTTGAATTAGGGACAAAATCAACAAAACAAGGCTAGGAAACAAAGAGGGGGGCTCCAAAATCATGATCAACGTGGCTCATGATACCAAGATGGTGTAGGTTGGAACCCTACATGGCCGATCTTTCATGAAAGGAGCGGATCCCGTGAAGAACACGAAGAACACGAGGAGAAATCACGAGGGAAAACATAAGAGGAAGACTCAAACCAACAAGATTAGGTCACACATATGCTAGATCCAAGTACACATAGAGATCACATGGTCTGAATCCAACAAAGGATGATACAAAGGGTAACCGGTTCTTCCCGTCAGGGGTCTTGAATCCAAGGTGGATCTTCCCGAAGAGGTGTCGGTCCCTCGCGATGGAGTAGATCCGGATGGATGAGCGAGGCTCTATCTCACATATGAGCTATCACAACGCTGACCCAAGAAAGAGGGAGGAGGAGGAGTATACATAGTCTAGGTGGGCGAAGGGGTACATGGGCCTCGGCCCTTACACTATGCGTAGACAGGGGAGGCTGGATGTCCGGGTGTCGGGCCGGATGTCCGGGCCTTTGTGAGGTGCCGGATGTCTGGGCGGTTGGGGTTGGCCTTGACGCTCTCTGGATAGGTGGGGTCCGGATGTTCGGGCGATGGGCCAGATGTCCGGAGGCTCAGAATGGGCCGGATGTCCGGGATTGGGGCCCGGATGTCAGGGCTGGCGGGGTCGGCCTCAGTGCTCTCTGGATAGAGGGTGCCGGATTTCCGGGCTTCGGGCCAGATATCCGGGCTGGGCCGGATGTCCGGGCTGGGGCCGGATGTCCGGGCCTGTAGGTGCTTGGCAGTTGGGCGACTGTTGTGGACGATGCTCCAGGGGCCGGATGTCCGGGGTCACTAGTATGGACGGCGGGCTTCTTCCGATGATCTGCCTCACCTTTGAAATGCTTGCCTTTCTTTCGACATTGATGGTTGGTCAGAAGAAATCGATAATGCCCCAGGTACAAATTCTTCATGCATTTGTCCAGATATATACTGTCGGTGTCATCTAAACAGTTCGTGCATGCGTTGTAACACCCCGGATGTAATTTACCTTATATGTATTCCCAACTCTTGCCGTTTACGGTGCTAAGTTATTTTATTTCCTTGGGTTTGGGTTTTTGTCTCCGTGTGTTGTTGCCTTTGTCATGCATCTCATATCATGTCATCATGTGCATTGCATTTGCATACGTGTTCGTCTCATGCATCCGAGCATTTTCCCCATTGTCCGTTTTGCATTCTGGCACTCCTATCTCCTCCGGTGCCCCTTTCTACCTCTTTTCATGTGTGGGGGTTAAACATTTCCGGATTGGACCGAGACTTGCCATGCGGCCTTGGTTTACTACCGGTAGACCGCCTGTCAAGTTTCGTGCCATTTGGACTTCGTTTGATACTCCAACGGTTAACTGAGGGTCCGAGAAGGCCTCCTTTGTGTTGTAGCCCAACACCCTTCCAATTCGGCCCAAAACCCACCTAAACCTCTTCTATCGTCTAGAGCGTTCTATCAAGATCGCCCGGCCGCAAACCGCTCCTCATTCTGAGCTTCCTAGCTCCCTCTATGCCTATAAATAGATCTCCTCACAAAATTCTCGGGTCTCTTCCCCCCTAACCCTAGATCTTTCCCTCTTCTCGCGCGCCGGACAGAGTTCCGCCGACGGACATGTCCGGAGGTCTCCCGCCGCCGCCATGTGGCACTGCCTGAGTGGCCGCCGCCTTCCACCGCTGCCGGAGCCCGCCGCGGCCCGTGGCCGGCCCGCCCGCGCCCGCGCACGGGCTAGAGGAGCTCGCCCGTGCCGCCTTCGTCTACTTGCTCGCGCGCCACCCAGGAGGCCGACGCTCGCCGCACCACCGCCGCCGCACATCACCGGCCGGAGCTCGCCGCCGGCCTGCCCCGCGAGTCCCGCGCCGCCTCGACCACCGCCGCCTCGTTCCTGCCCCCCGCCTCCAGATCCGGTCAGGAGAGGCCGGCCTCGCCTCTCCTTCACCTCCCCGCCGCCTTGCCGAGCTCGCCGGAGCAAGGAGACCTCGCCGGAGTCCGGTACCTCGCCGGCGACCTCGCCGGAGTCCGGTACCTCGCCGGCGACCTCGGGTTCATCCGGTGAACAGTACCACGCCGCGCTGCTACAGTGGATCGGGAGCACAATAAACCCTAGATCCACTAGGGTTGACTTTCCCCCTCTCCCCTTATTTTTTTGCAATATTCATCATGTCGTATCTCTGCATCCGTAGCTCCGATTTGTGCGTGTAGCACATCAAAATGTTCGTCTCGACGAGTACATCACTTCGTATCATTGCATCATTTTTATTTGAGCTCATATTGATGCTCGAAATGCTGTTGCAAGAGGGCTATGTGATTAATTTGTCAGATCTGTTGCATCAAATAGCTTTTTGACATTTTTGCCATGATTAATGTGTGCATGATATGCTTCTGAGCTCTACATGAGTTTTGTTATATGCCATGCCATCTTTACAGAGGTGCATGCCATGTATTTTTGTGATATGTGTGGTGACTAGCACAAGCTTGCAAAGTAGCGTAATCGGTAATGCTGATTTCAGGGACTTGGAATTTCACTAAGTCCTTGTCCTGATTTTGTCGTTATGCCATATGTTCATGTTGTTTACTAGTGACCCGTGCCTCTTTTGAGGATGATCAGTAAGGACGATTTGTTAAAATTGTGGTGCTCTATCCATCCTTGTCTTTGTTTGCATTTATGGAGCACCCGAGCTTGAGTAAATCGACCTCTACTTTTGCTATATCGTGAATCCTGGCAGATTGTTGACTTGTTAGCGATTTTGCCGAGGATGTTGCTATTGATCCGTGCATGCTATGTTGTTGTTCTTGCCATGTCTAGCTTCTAAGCCATGTATTCTTAATGGGTGTATGCTTATTTTGTCATGCAATGATCTATAGTGAGTGCATCGAACTCGTAAATATGCCTACTCGTTAACTGATTTGTATGCTCCAGTTTTTCACCAAGTCTGAAATCTATTTATGTTTTTGCCATGTTCACATGCTTGCAATTGTATTTTCTGATCCCTTTTGGCTCAAGGTGACTAAGGGACTTTTGTTAAGTGCTTTTAGTAGCTTCATGCCATGCCTTGCTTTGCCATGTTAAGTTCCTATACCATATAGTTTTCATGCTCTAAAGTATGCTTCCTGATAATAAATTCCAGACGTGTTAATTTCACTAAGTCTGAAACCTGTTATCATTTGCACTTTTGCCATGCTTGTTTGAGCCTGTTAATGGATGAACTAGCCGTAGCTCAGTGTTCATATTTTGTCCAGCTTCATGAGAGGATCCCTTCCATGTATTTTGTTGTCATGTTTGAGTGCTGTAGCATATTTATCTTGATGCATTTAGATGGCTACTTGCTGATTATCGCAGACCGATGCCATATTCGTTTTGCTTGCCATTTCCAAACCGTGCATCCGATTCCGGTGATCTTTATATTGAGCTGCAGTGATTGACTCTTTGATAGACAGAAAATGAGCCACTTTAGTGAGTTTGTCGATGACAATGAATATAGCATCATTGCCACGCTTGGACTTTGGAAACCTACTCACGAAGTCCATCTCAATGTGGTCAAACTTCCATTCTGGAATGGCAAGAGGTTGGAGGAGACCCGCTGGCCTTTGGTGTTCTGCCTTCACTCTTCTGCAGACATCACATTCATTCACGAACTGAGCAATCTCGCGCTTCATTCGAGTCCACCAATAAGCCTGCTTGAGGTGCTGATACATCTTCGTGCTCCCAGGGTGGATGGAGAGGAGAGAATTGTGAGCCTCGTTCATGATCACTTTACGAAGTTCACTTTGGGCACAACAATACGATCCTCGAAGAAAAGAGTATCCTTGTCATCAGGGCGGTAGCACTTGTACTTGGGTTGGCTCTTGGCAATCCCAATCTTCACCTTTTTCACCATAGCGTCAAGAAGCTGGGCTTGGCGAATCTGGTCTTCTAAGGAAGGAGAGACTTGAAGGTTGGTGAGGAAACATTGAGGAACAACTTGCAGATTCAGTTTGCGGAAAGCTTCACAAAGCTCGGGTTGATAGGGCTTGAGAATCAGACTGTTGCAATAAGCCTTCCAGCTCAATGCGTCGGCAATCACATTGGCCTTGCCTGGAGTATACTCGATACTCGGATTATACTCTTGAATCATTTCGACCCATCAAGTCTGCCTGAGGTTGAGATTAGGCTGAGTGAAGATGTACTTGAGACTCTTGTGGTCAGTGAAAATGTCCACTTTTCTTCCCAATAAGAGATGTCTCCAAGTCAAAAGAGCATGCACAACTGCCGCCAAGTCGAGATCATGAGTGGGGTAGTTCTTCTCGTTGGGCTTCAACTGGCGAGAGGTATAATCCACAACTTTCTTCTCTTGCATCAACACTGTGCCGAGACCTTGCAGAGAGGCTTCACAAAAGACCTAGTACGGCTTGGGTTCATCAGGCGGAGTCAGAACTGGAGTGGTGACCAATTTCTCTTTCAAAGTGTTGAAAGCAATGTCACACTCCGGAGACAAAACGTACTTGATGTGCTTCTAGAGAAGATTTGAGAGAGGCTTCGCGATCTTAGAAAAGTTTTCAACGAATCTTCGACAGTAGCTTGCGAGACCGAGGAAGCTACGGAGTTGCTTCACGTTCTGAGGAGGTTCCCAATTCACAATTGCAGACATCTTCTCAGGATTCACCGCAATGCCCTTGGCGGAGATGATATGACCAAGATAAAGAACCTCATTGAGCCAAAATTCGCACTTGGAGAAGTTGGCGTAGAACTGGTGTTCTCTGAGCTTATCGAGTACCAAACGCAAGTGCTTGGTATGATCTTCCTTGTTCTTCGAGAAAACCAGAATGTCGTCGAGATAGACAAAAACGAAGTCATTGGTGTAGGCGTTGAAGATGAAGTTCATCATGCGAGAGAAAGTCGGAGGAACGTTGACGAGGCCAAAAGACATGACAGTGTATTCATATGAACCATAGCTTGTCCTGAAAGCCGTCTTGGGAATATCTTGCTCACGGATTCGAATCTGATGATAACCCATACGGAGATCAAGCTTGGAGAATACTTGGGCACCTTTTGAGTTGTTCGAACAGCTCGTTGATGTTGGGAAGTGGGTATTTGTTCTGTGATAGTAACATCCGGAGCAATGGAGTTAGCATGCATGCGCCTACCGGGAGAGACAACTGCTAATGGACTAGGCAAAATTTGCAAAGCCAAACCATGCTTAGATGAAAACGGTCTCGAGATGAAACAATGTGATGCACCAGTGTCAAAAAGAACTTTAGCTGGAATATCATTAACAGGAAGGTTACCCATGATGACATCTGACGAGTCCTCTGCCTGAGCTGCATTCATCAAGTTGACCTTGGCGTGCTTGGGGTTATGCTTGACCACAGCTGTACTTGCCGATCTGACAGGAGGAGGAGGAGGGAGGCACCTCTGGTTGAAGCACTTGTTGGCATAGTGACCTTTCTGTTGGCACTTGTTGCGCGTGATCTCTGAAAGCGGACGGTGATACGGAGCACTCGATCTTGGAGCTTGAGACGAAGTATTGTTCTGAAAACCAGGGTTGGGTGGGTGGGAAGATCCACTGCCACCTTTGCTCTTCTGATACGGCTGACGGAACGGAGGAGGAGGAAGCCAAAACTTCTGCTGCTTGGCCACTTGAGTAGAGGAAGAAGGAGTAACATCTCTGACTCGCTTCTTGGAAGCATCACATCTCAGTTGAGCGTCCTCTTGCTTCAGTGCCATGTTGTAGTACTCATCGTACCTCAAGGGCTCAAAGAGAACAAGAGCTAGCTGGATTTCTTCTCTGAGACCACCCCTGAATTGGTGTATCATGCTCTTCTCATCAGGTACGTCCTGCTTGGCAAAGCGGGCGAGCTTCTGGAACAACTTATTGTAGTCATAGACAGACAAAGAGCCTTGCTTCAGGTTGCGGAATTCCTCACGCTTGCTTTCAACCACGCTCTGAGGGATATGATGAGCTCTGAAATCTTGACGGAATTCATCCCAAGTAATCGCACGTCCACCTCTGGAATCCTTGTACTGCTGGAACCACTCTGCGGCTTGGTCTTTGAGTTGGAAGGAAGCGAACTTGACAAAGTCCTCAGGCTTGACGTTACTGCACTCGAAATGCTTGCACAGATCCACGAGCCAATCGTCAGCATCAGTTGCCTCAACACAATTGTTGAAAGTCTTTGGCCCGTTAGCAAGGAACTGGTTGAGTGTAGCAAAGTGATTCTGATTGTTCCTTGGTTCCCTTGGTTGCCTTGATTCGCTTGATTGCGCTCTTGAAGAATTTGCATGATCAACTGCGTGTTTGCATTGGTTGCGACCATCACACCTTGCCATGCCTCCGGAGGAGGTGGAGGTGGTGGCGGATCAGGATTCGGAGTCGTGCGCATTGGAGGAGCCATCCTGAAGAGGTTGACATCCATTAGCACATTGATAGACAAATATTGAAGCTGAATCCAACGGAATGAAAATTGCAACATAAAGTCTTCACATCCGAACATAAGAACGAATGCATTCCACTTGAAATGGTCACATATCCATAAATTGAGAAGCCACTTAGAATTTAGGTAGAGAAATAAATCAACAAGGTACGGACCAAGAACGAATACTCGGTAAGAAATCCCAATCTCAAACCAAATATCCGTGGAAGAAGAACTAGAGCTACAAGAATTCCCACCTATGAAACTCCCAAACCTTTCCGGTTATGCAATCAGGTGTTGGGGATACAGGGGAAGCATAATATCTCACCCAAATCTAGCAAATCATATATCCAGCTGTATCCATCCTTCAACACATAACCGAGAAAAACTTCGGAAACCATCTACCTCAACCTTCGAAAAGCATCCGTTATACAAGTTATGGTGATACTCCCGAACTCCCGCCCCAGTACTGGGTGGCGTCGAGGTTATCTCACCAACGAACTTCATAAAAGAGATTTCCGATGTCAACGTACTAAACTCAGGTATTTCAGAACTGCAACGATAAAATTGTGACAACAACACCTCGGAGCTCAACTCCCCGGGACACTGCCACAAAACCCCTGACAGGAGGCACCAAGACAACGTTCTCGTCACAAAACCATCGGAACGATTCCAAGATACTGTTGGGGAATGTAGCAATAATTCAAAATTTTCCTACGTGTCACCAAGATCAATCTATGGAGTCATCTAGCAACGAGGGAGGAGTGGATCTACATACCCTTGTAGATCGCGCGCGGAAGCGTTCAAGAGAACGGGGTTTATGGAGTCGTACTCGTCATGATCCAAATCACCGATGATCCTAGCGCCGAACGGACGGCACCTCCGCGTTCAACACACGTACGGAGCAGCGACGTCTCCTCCTTCTTGATCCAGCAAGGGGGAAGGAGAGGTTGATGGAGATCCAGCAGCACGACGGCGTGGTGGTGGAAGTAGCGGGATTCCAACAGGGCTTCGCCAAGCACTGCGGGAGGAGGGAGATGTGTCATGGGAGGGAGAGGGAGGCGCCAGGGCTTAGGTTGTGCTGCCCTCCCTTTCCCCCACTATATATAGGGCCAAGGGAGAGGGGGGGCGCAGCCTTGGCCCTTCCTCCAAGGAAGGGTGCGGCCAAGGGAGGAGTCCCTCCTCCCCATGGCACCTCGGAGGTGCCTTCCCCCTTTAGGACTCTTCCTTTCCCTCTTCTCTTGGTGCATGGGCCTCTTGGGGATGGTGCCCTTGGCCCATATAGGCCAAGGCGCACCCCCTACAGCCCATGTGGCCCCCCGGGGCAGGTGGCCCCACCCGGTGGACCCCCGGGACCCTTCCGGTTGTCCCGGTACAATACCGGTGACCCCGAAACTTGTCCCGATGGCCGAAATAGCACTTCCTATATATAATTCTTTACCTCCGGACCATTCCGGAACTCCTCGTGACGTCTGGGATCCCATCCGGGACTCCGAACAACTTTCGGGTTACCTCATACTAATATCTCTATAACCCTAGCGTCACCGAACCTTAAGTGTGTAGACCCTACGGGTTTGGGAGACATGCAGACATGACCGAGATGACTCTCCGGTCAATAACCAACAGCGGGATCTGGATACCCATGTTGGCTCCCACATGTTCCACGATGATCTCATCGGATGAACCACGATGTCAAGGACTTAATCAATCCCGTATACAATTCCCTTTGTCTAGCGGTACGATACTTGCCCGAGATTCGATCGTCGGTATCCCGATACCTTGTTCAATCTCGTTACCGGCAAGTCTCTTTACTCGTTCCGTAACACATCATCCCGTGATCAACTACTTGATCACATTGTGCACATTATGATGATGTCCTACCGAGTGGGCCCAGAGATACCTCTCCGTCACACGGAGTGACAAATCCCAGTCTCGATTCGTGCCAACCCAACAAACACTTTTGGAGATACCTGTAGTGTACCTTTATAGCCACCCAGTTACGTTGTGACGTTTGGCACACCCAAAGCACTCCTACGGTATCCGGGAGTTGCACAATCTCATGGTCTAAGGAAATGATACTTGACATTATAAAAGCTTTAGCATACGAACTACACGATCTTGTGCTATGCTTAGGATTGGGTCTTGTCCATCACATCATTCTCCTAATGATGTGATCCCGTTATCAACGACATCCAATGTCCATGGTCAGGAAACCGTAACCATCTATTGATCAACGAGCTAGTCAACTAGAGGCTTACTAGGGACATGGTGTTGTCTATGTACCCACACATGTATCTGAGTTTCCTATCAATACAATTATAGCATGGATAATAAACGATTATCATGAACAAGGAAATATAATAATAACTAATTTATTATTGCCTCTAGGGCATATTTCCAACAGTCTCCCACTTGCACTAGAGTCAATAATCTAGTTCACATTGATATGTGATTAACACTCAAGGTCACATCCCCATGTGACTAACACCCAAAGAGTTTACTAGAGTCAATAATCTAGTTCACATCACTATGTGATTAACACTCAAAGAGTTCTGGGTTTGATCATGTTGCTTGTGTGAGAGGTTTTAGTCAACGGGTCTGCAACACTCAGATCCGTATGTACTTCGCAAATTTCTATGTCATCTTGTAGATGCAACTACTACGCTACATTTGGAGCTATTCCAAATAACTGTTCTACTAGGAGCTATTCTAAATTGTTGCTCCATTATACGTATCCGGTATCTCTACTCAGAGCTATCCGGATAGGTGTTAAGCTTGCATCGACGTAACTCTTTACGTCGAACTCTTTATCACCTCCATAATTGAGAAAATTCCTTAGTCCACTAGTTACTAAGGATAACTTTGACCGCCGTCCTTTGATCCATTCTTGGATCACTCTCGTAGCCCTTGACTGACTCATGGCAAGGCACATTTCAGGCGCGGTACACAGCATAGCATACTGTAGAGCCTATGTCTTAAGCATAGGGGACGACCTTCGTCCTTTCTCTCTATTCTGCCGTGGTCGAGCTTTAAGTCTTAACTTCATACCTTACAACTTAGGCAAGAACTCCTTCTTTGACTGATCCATCTTGAACGCCTTCAAGATCATGTCAAGGTATGTGCTCATTTGAAAGTACTATTAAGCGTTTTGATCTATCCTCATAGATCCTAATGCTCAATACTCAAACAGCCTAATCCAGGTTTTCCATTGAAAAACATTTTTCAAATAACTTTGCATGCTTTCCAGAAATTCTACATCATTTCCGATCAACAATATGTTAACAACATATACTCATCGCAAATTATATAGTGCTCCCACTCACTTCTTTGGAAATACAAGTTTCTCATAAACTTTGTATACACCCAAAACTTTGATCATCTTATCAAAGTATACATTCCAACTCCGAGATGCTTACTCCAGTCCTTAGAAGGATTGCTGGAGCTTTGCATACTTATTAGCATCTTTCAGGATTAACAAAACCTTCCGGTTGTATCACATACAACCTTTCCTCAAAAAAATGTCGAGGAAACAATGTTTTGGCATCCTGTCTGCAAGATTTCATAAATAATGCAGTAATCGCTAATATAATTCCAACAGACTCTTAGCATCGCTACGAGTGAGAAAGTCTCATCGCAGTCAACTCCTTGAACTTGTCGGAAAACATCTTAACGTCAAGTCGAGCTTTCTTAATGGTGATACCTATCATCATTGTCCGTCTTCCTTTTAAAATCCATCTGCACTCAACAGCCTTACGACCATCAAGTTGTTCTGCCAAAGTCTACACTTTGTTTTCATACATGGATCCTTTCTCGGATTTTATGGCCTCGAGCCATTTATCGAAATCCGGGCCCACCATCGCTTCTCCATAGCTCGTAGTTTCATTGTTGTCTAGCAACATGACTTCCAAGACAGGATTACATACCACTCTGAAGTAGTACGCATCCTTGTCATCCTACGAGGTTTGGTAGTGACTTGATCTGAAGTTTCATGATCACTATCATAAGCTTCCACTTCAATTGGTGTAGGTGCCACAGGAACAACTTCCTGTGCCCTGCCACACACTAGTTGAAGAGACGGTTCAATAACCTCATCAAGTCTCCACCATCCTCCCACTCAATTCTTTCGAGAGAAACCTTTCCTCGAGAAAGGACCTGATTCTAGAAACAATCCTTATTGCTTTTGAATCCGAGACAGGAGGTATACCCAACTATTTTGGGTGTCCTATGAAGATGCATTTATCCGCTTTGGGTTCGAGCTTATCAGCCTGAAACTTTTTCACATAAGCGTCGCAACCCCAAACTTTTAAGAAATGACAGCTTAGGTTTTCTCTAAACCATAGTTCATACGGTGTCATCTCATCGGAATTATGTGGTGCCCCCTTTTAAAGTGAATGTGGTTGTCTCTAATGCCTAACCCATAAACTATCGTGGTAATTCGATAAGAGACATCATGGTATGCATCATATCCAATAGGGTGCAGTTATGATGTTCGGACACACCATCACACTATGGTGTTCCAGGCTGTATTAGTTGTGAAACAATTTCCACAATGTCTTAATTCTGTGCCAAACTCGTAATTCAGATATTCATCTCTATGATCATATCATAGATATCTTATCCTCTTGTCACGACGATCTTTCAACTTCACCCTGAAATTACTTGAACCTTTCAATAACTCAGACTCGTGATTCATCAAGTAAATATACTCAACATCTACTCAAGTCATAACGATATCCACTACATGCCTCAGCACTCATTGGACTGCACACATCAAAATGTATTACTTCCAACAAGTTGCTTTCTAGTTCCATTTTACTGAAAATGAGGCTTTCAGTCATCTTGCCCATGTGGTATGATTTGCATGTCCCAAGTGATTCAAAATCAAGTGAGTCAAAACGGTCCATTTGCATGGAGTTTCTTCATGCATATACACCAATAGACATGGTTCGCATGTCTCAAACTTTTCAAAAACGAGTGAGCCCAAAGATCCATCAACATGGAGCTTCTTCATGCGTTTTATACCGATATGACTTACGTGGCAGTGCCACAAGTAGGTGGTACTATCATTATATTATATCTTTTGGCATGAACATATGTATCACTACGATCGAGATTTAATAAACTATTCATTTTAGGTGCAAGACCATTGAAGGTATTATTCAAACAAACAGAGTAACTATTATTCTCTTTAAATGAATAACCATATTGCGATATTCATAATCCAATCATGTCTATGCTCAACGCAAACACCAAATAACAATTATTTAGGTTTAACACCAATCTCGATGGTAGAGGGAGTGTGTGATGCTTGATCATATCAACATTGGAAACACTTCCAATACATATCGTCAGCTCACCTTTAGCTAGTCTCCGTTTATTCCGTAGCCTTTTGTTTCGAGTTACTAACACTTTGCAACCGAACCGGTATCTAATACCCTGGTGCTACTAGGAGTACTAGTAAAGTACACATCCACACAATGTATATCCAATATACTTCTATCGACCTTGCCAGCCTTCTCATCTACCAAGTATCTAGGGTAATTCTGCTCCAATGGTTGTTCCCCTTATTACAGAAGCACTTAGTCTCGGGTTTGGGTTTAACCTTGGGTTTCTTCACTAGAGCAGCAGCTGAATTGCCATTTCATGAAGTATCCCTTCGTGCCCTTGCCCTTCTTGAAACTAGTGGTTTCACCAACCATCAACAATTGATGCTCCTTCTTGATTTCTACTTTTGTGGTGTCAAACATCGCGAATATCTCAAGGATCATCATATATGTCCCTGATATATTATAGTTCATCACGAAGCTCAAGCAGCTTGGTGGTAATGACTTCGGAGAACCATCACTATTTCATCTGGAAGATCAACTCCCACTCGATTCAAGCGATTGTTGTACTCAGACAATCTGAGCACAAGTTCAACAATTGAGCTTTTCTCCCTTAGTTTGCAGGCTAAGAAAATCGTCGGAGGTCTTATACCTCTTGACGTGGGCACGAGCCTGAAATCCTAATTTCAGCCCTCGAAACATCTCATATATTTCGCGACGTTTCAAAACGTCTTCGGTGCCTCAACTCTAAGCCGTTTGAACTGAACTATCACATAGTTATCAAAATGTGTATGTCAGATGTTCGCAACATCCATAGACAACGTTCGAGGTTCAGCACACTGAGCGGTGCATTAAGGACATAAGCCTTCTATGAAGCAATGAGGACAAACCTCAGTTTACGGACCTAGTCCGCATAATTACTACTATCAACTTTCAACTAAATTTTCTCTAGGAACATATCTAAACAATAGAACTGAAGCGTGAGCTACGACATAATTTGCGAAGACCTTTTGACTATGTTCAAGATAATTAAGTTCATCTTATGAACTCCCACTCAGATAGACATCCCTCTAGTCATCTAAGTGATTACATGATCCGAGTCAACTAGGCCGTGTCCAATCATCACGTGAGACGGACTAGTCAACATCGGTGAACATCTTCATGTTGATCGTATCTACCATACGACTCATGCTCGACCTTTCGGTCTCTTGTGTTCCGAGGCCATGTCTGTACATGCTAGGATCGTCAAGTCAACCTAAGTGTTTTGCGTGTGTAAATCTGTCTTACACCCGTTGTATGTGAACGTTAGAATCTATCACACCCGATCATCACGTGGTGCTTCGAAACAATGAACTGTCGCAACGGTGCACAGTTAGGGGGAACACCTTCTTGAAATTTTAATGAGGGATCATTTTATTTACTACCGTCGTTCTAAGCAAATAAGATGCAAAAACATGATAAACATCACATGCAATCAAATAATAGTGACATGATATGGCCAATATCATATAGCTCCTTTGATCTCCATCTTGGGGCTCCATGATCATCATCGTCACCGGCATGACACCATGATCTCCATCATCGTGTCTTCATGAAGTAGTCTCGCCAACTATTACTTCTACTACTATGGCTAACGGTTAGCAATAAAGTAAAGTAATTACATGACGTTTATGTTGACACGCAGGTCATTAATAAATAAAGACAACTCCTATGGCTCCTGCCGGTTGTCATACTCATCGACATGCAAGTCGTGATTTCTATTACAAGAACATGATCAATCTCATACATCACATATATCATTCATCACATCCTTTTGGCCATATCACATCACATAGCATACCCTGCAAAAACAAGTTAGACGTCCTCTAATTGTTGTTTTCATGTTTTACGTGGCTGCTATGGGTTTCTAGCAAGAACGTTTCTTACCTACGCAAAGACCACAACATGATATGCCAATTTCTATTTACCCTTCATAAGGACCCTTTTCATCGAATCCGATCCGACTAAAGTGGGAGAGACAGACACCCGCTAGCCACCTTTATGCAACTAGTGCATGTCAGTCGGTGGAACCAGTCTCACGTAAGAGTACGTGTAAGGTCGGTCCGGGCCGCTTCATCCCACAATGCCGCCGAATCAATATTGGACTAGTAACGGTAAGCATATTGAACAATATCAACGCCCACAACTACTTTGTGTTCTACTCGTGCATAGAAACTACGCATAGACCTAGCTCATGATGCCACTGTTGGGGAACGTAGCAATAATTCAAAATTTTCCTACGTGTCACGAAGATCAATCTATGGAGTCATCTAGCAACGAGGGAGGAGTGGATCTACATACCCTTGTAGATCGCGCGCGGAAGCGTTCAAGAGAACGGGGTTGATGGAGTCGTACTCGTCGTGATCCAAATCACCGATGATCCTAGCGCCGAACGGACGGCACCTCCACGTTCAACACACGTACGGAGCAGCGACGTCTCCTCCTTATTGATCCAGCAAGGGGGAAGGAGAGGTTGATGGAGATCCAGCAGCACGACGGCGTGGTGGTGGAAGTAGCGGGATTCCAATAGGGCTTCGCCAAGCGCTGCGGGAGGAGGGAGATGTGTCATGGGAGGGAGAGGGAGGCGCCAGGTCTTAGGTTGTGCTGCCCTCCCTTTCCCCCACTATATATAGGGCCAAGGGAGAGGGGGGGCGCAGCCTTGGCCCTTCCTCCAAGGAAGGGTGCGGCCAAGGGAGGAGTCCCTCCTCCCCAAGGCACCTCGGAGGTGCCTTCCCCCTTTAGGACTCTTCCTTTCCCTCTTCTCTTGGCGCATGGGCCTCTTGGCGCTGGTGCCCTTGGCCCATATAGGCCAAGGCGCACCCCCTACAGCCCATGTGGCCCCCAGGGGTAGGTGGCCCCACCCGGTGGACCCCCGGGACCCTTCCGGTGGTCCCGGTACAATACCGGTGACCCCGAAACTTGTCCCGATGGCCGAAATAGCACTTCCTATATATAATTCTTTACCTCCGGACCATTCCGGAACTCCTCGTGACGTCCGGGATCTCATCCGGGACTCCGAACAACTTTCGGGTTACCGCATACTAATATCTCTATAACCCTAGCGTCACCGAACCTTAAGTGTGTAGACCCTACGGGTTCGGGAGACATGCAGACATGACCGAGATGACTCTCCGGTCAATAACCAACAGCGGGATCTGGATACCCATGTTGGCTCCCACATGTTCCACGATGATCTCATCGGATGAACCACGATGTCAAGGACTTAATCAATCCCGTATACAATTCCCTTTGTCTAGCGGTACGATACTTGCCCGAGATTCGATTGTCGGTATCCCGATACCTTGTTCAATCTCGTTACCGGCAAGTCTCTTTACGCGTACGCTTACGCGAGACCGGTTCCCTCGACGTGCTTTGCACATAGATGGCTTGCGGGGGACTGTCTCTCCAACTTTAGTTGAACCGAGTATGGCTACGCCCGGTCCTTGCGAAGGTTAAAACGGAGTCTATTTGACAAACTATCGTTGTGGTTTTGATGCGTAGGTGAGATTGGTTCTTACTTAAGCCCGTAGCAGCCACGTAAAACATGCAACAACAAAGTAGAGGACGTCTAACTTGTTTTTGCAGGGCATGTTGTGATGTGATATGGTCAAGGCATGATGCTGAATTTTATTGTATGAGATGATCATGTTTTGTAACCGAGTTATCGGCAACTGGCAGGAGCCATATGGTTGTCGCTTTATTGTATGCAATGCAATCGCGATGTAATGCTTTACCTTATTACTAAACGGTAGTGATAGTCATGGAAGCATAAGATTGGCAAGACGACAACGATGCTACGATGGAGATCAAGGTGTCGTGCCGGTGACGATGGTGATCATGACGGTGCTTCGGAGATGGAGATCACAGGCACAAGATGATGATGGCCATATCATATCACTTATATTGATTGCATGTGATGTTTATCTTTTATGCATCTTATCTTGCTTTGATTGACGGTAGCATTATAAGATGATCTCTCACTAAATTATCAAGAAGTGTTCTCCCTGAGTATGCACCGTTGCGAAAGTTCTTCGTGCTGAGACACCACGTGATGATCGGGTGTGATAGGCTCTACGTTCAAATACAACGGGTGCAAAACAGTTGCGCACGCAGAATACTCAGGTTATACTTGACGAGCCAAGCATATACAGATATGGCCTCGGAACACGGAGACCGAAAGGTTGAGCGTGAATCATATAGTAGATATGATCAACATAATGATGTTCACCAATGAAACTACTCCATCTCACGTGATGATCGGACATGGTTTAGTTGATTTGGATCACGTGATCACTTAGAGGATTAGAGGGATGTCTATCTAAGTGGGAGTTCTTAAGTAATATGATTAATTGAACTTAAATTTATCATGAACTTAGTACCTGATAGTATCTTGCTTGTTTATGTTGATTGTAGATAGATGGCTCGTGCTGTTGTTCCGTTGAATTTTAATGCGTTCCTTGAGAAAGAAAAGTTGAAAGATGATGGTAGCAATTACACGGACTGGGTCCGTAACTTGAGGATTATCCTCATTGCTGCACAGAAGAATTACGTCCTGGAAGCACCGCTGGGTGCCAGGCCTGCTGCTGGAGCAACGCCAGATGTTATGAACGTCTGGCAGAGCAAAAGCTGATGACTACTCGATAGTTCAGTGTGCCATGCTTTACGGCTTAGAATCGGGACTTCAACGACGTTTTGAACGTCATGGAGCATATGAGATGTTCCAGGAGTTGAAGTTAATATTTCAAGCAAATGCCCGGATTGAGAGATATGAAGTCTCCAATAAATTCTATAGCTGCAAGATGGAGGAGAATAGTTCTGTCAGTGAGCATATACTCAAAATGTCTGGGTATAATAATCACTTGATTCAATTGGGAGTTAATCTTCCAGATGATTGCGTCATTGACAGAATTCTCCAATCACTGCCACCAAGCTACAAGAGCTTTGTGATGAACTATAATATGCAAGGGATGAACAAGACTATTCCCGAGCTCTTCGCGATGCTGAAAGCTGCGGAGGTAGAAATCAAGAAAGAGCATCAAGTGTTGATGGTCAACAAGACCACTAGTTTCAAGAAAAAGGGCAAAGGAAAGAAGAAGGGGAACTTCAAAAAGAACAGCAAGCCAGTTGCTGCTCAAGAGAAGAAACCCGAGTCTGGACCTAAGCCTGAAACTGAGTGCTTCTACTGCAAGCAGACTGGTCACTGGAAGCGGAGCAGCCCCAAGTATTTGGCGGATAAGAAGGATGGCGAAGTGAACAAAGGTATATGTGATATACATGTTATTGATGTGTACCTTACTAATGCTCGCAGTAGCACCTGGGTATTTGATACTGGTTCTGTTGCTAATATTTGCAACTCGAAACAGGGGCTACGGATTAAGCGAAGATTGGCTAAGGACGAGGTGACGATGCGCGTGGGAAACGGTTCCAAAGTCAATGTGATCGCAGTCGGCACGCTACCTCTACATCTACCTTCGGGATTAATATTAGACCTAAATAATTGTTATTTGGTGCCAGTGTTGAGCATGAACATTATATCTGGATCTTGTTTAATGCGAGACGGTTATTCATTTAAATCACAGAATAATGGTTGTTCTATTTATATGAGTAATATCTTTTATGGTCATGCACCCATGAAGAGTGGTCTATTCTTATTGAATCTCGATAGTAGTAATACACATATTCATAATGTTGAAGCCAAAAGATGCAGAGTTGATAATGAAAGTGCAACTTATTTGTGGCACTGTCGTTTAGGTCATATCGGTATAAAGCGCATGAAGAAACTCCATACTGATGGACTTTTGGAACCACTTGATTATGAATCACTTGGTACTTGCGAACCGTGCCTCATGGGCAAGATGACTAAAACACCGTTCTCCGGTACTTTGGAGAGAGCAACAAATTTGTTGGAAATCATACATACTGATGTATGTGGTCCGATGAATATTGAGGCTCGTGGCGGATATCGTTATTTTCTCACCTTCACAGATGATTTGAGAAGATATGGATATATCTACTTAATGAAACATAAGTCTGAAACCTTTGAAAAGTTCAAAGAATTTCAGAGTGAAGTTGAAAATCATCGTAACAAGAAAATAAAGTTTCTACGATCTGATCGTGGAGGAGAATATTTGAGTTACGAGTTTGGTGTACATTTGAAAAACTATGGAATAGTTTCGCAACTCATGCCACCCGGAACACCACAACGTAATGGTGTGTCCGAACGTCGTAATCGTACTTTACTAGATATGGTGCGATCTATGATGTCTCTTACTGATTTACCGCTATCGTTTTGGGGTTATGCTCTAGAGACGGCCGCATTCACATTAAATAGGGCACCATCAAAATCCGTTGAGACGACGCCTTATGAACTGTGGTTTGGCAAGAAACCAAAGTTGTCGTTTCTTAAAGTTTGGGGCTGCGATGCTTATGTGAAAAAGCTTCAACCTGATAAGCTCGAACCCAAATCGGAGAAATGTGTCTTCATAGGATATCCAAAGGAAACTATTGGATACACCTTCTATCACAGATCCGAAGGCAAGACTTTTGTTGCTAAATTCGGAAACTTTCTTGAGAAGGAGTTTCTCTCGAAAGAAGTGAGTGAGAGGAAAGTAGAACTTGACGAGGTAACTGTACCTGCTCCCTCTTTGGAAAGTAGTACATCACAGAAAATTGTTTCTGCGACACCTACACCAATAAGTGAGGAAGTTAATGATAATGATCATGAAACTTCAGAACAAGATACTACTGAACCTCGTAGATCAACCAGAGTAAGATCCGCACCAGAGTGGTACGGTAATCCAGTTCTGGAAGTCATGCTACTAGATCATGATGAACCTACGAACTATGAAGAAGCGATGGTGAGCCCAGATTCCACAAAGTGGCTTGAAGCCATGAAATCTGAGATGGGATCCATGTATGAGAACAAAGTATGGACTTTGGTTGACTTGCCCGATGATCGGCAAGCAATTGAGAATAAATGGATCTTCAAGAAGAAGACTGACGTTGATGGTAATGTTACTGTCTACAAAGCTCGACTTGTCGCGAAAGGTTTTCGACAAGTTCAAGGGATTGACTACGATGAGACCTTTTCACCCGTAGCGATGCTTAAGTCCGTCCGAATCATGTTAGCAATTGCCGCATTTTATGATTATGAAATTTGGCAGATGGATGTCAAAACTGCATTCCTGAATGGATTTCTGGAAGAAGAGTTGTATATGATGCAACCGGAAGGTTTTGTCGATCCAAAGGGAGCTAACAAAGTGTGCAAGCTCCAGCGATCCATTTATGGACTGGTGCAAGCCTCTCGGAGTTGGAATAAACGCTTTGATAGTGTGATCAAAGCATTTGGTTTTATACAGACTTTCGGAGAAGCCTGTATTTACAAGAAAGTGAGTGGGAGCTCTGTAGCATTTCTGATATTATATGTGGATGACATATTACTAATTGGAAATGATATAGAATTTCTGGATAGCATAAAGGGATACTTGAATAAAAGTTTTTCAATGAAAGACCTCGGTGAAGCTGCTTACATATTAGGCATTAAGATCTATAGAGATAGATCAAGACGCTTAATTGGACTTTCACAAAGCACATACCTTGACAAAATTTTGAAGAAGTTCAAAATGGATCAAGCAAAGAAAGGGTTCTTGCCTGTGTTACAAGGTGTGAAATTGAGTAAGACTCAATGCCCGACCACTTCAGAAGGTAGAGAGAATATGAAAGATGTTCCCTATGCATCAGCCATAGGATCTATCATGTATGCAATGCTGTGTACCAGACCTGATGTGTGCCTTGCTATAAGTTTAGCAGGGAGGTACCAAAGTAATCCAGGAATGGATCACTGGACAGCGGTCAAGAACATCCTGAAATACCTGAAAAGGACTAAGGATATGTTTCTCGTATATGGAGGTGACAAAGAGCTCACCGTAGAAGGTTACGTTGATGCAAGCTTTGACACTGATCCGGACGATTCTAAATCGCAAACCGGATACGTGTTTACATTAAACGGTGGAGCTGTCAGTTGGTGCAGTTCTAAACAAAGCGTCGTAGCGGGATCTACATGTGAAGCGGAGTACATAGCTGCTTCGGAAGCAGCGAACGAAGGAGTCTGGATGAAGGAGTTCATATCCGATCTAGGTGTCATACCTAATGCATCGGGTCCAATGAAAATCTTTTGTGACAATACTGGTGCAATTGCCTTGGCAAAGGAATCCAGATTTCACAAAAGGACCAAACACATCAAGAGACGCTTCAACTCCATCCGGGATCTAGTCCAGGTGGGAGACATAGAGATTTGCAAGATACATACGGATCTGAATGTTGCAGACCCGTTGACTAAGCCTCTTCCACGAGCAAAACATGATCAGCACCAAAGCTCCATGGGTGTTAGAATCATTACAGTGTAATATAGATTATTGACTCTAGTGCAAGTGGGAGACTGAAGGAAATATGCCCTAGAGGCAATAATAAAGTTATTATTTATTTCCTTATAATCATGATAAATGTTTATTATTCATGCTAGAATTGTATTAACCGGAAACATAATACATGTGTGAATACGTAGACAAACAAAGTGTCACTAGTATGCCTCTACTTGACTAGCTCGTTAATCAAAGATGGTTATGTTTCCTAACCATGAACAATAAGTTGTTATTTGATTAACGAGGTCACATCATTAGTTGAATGATCTGATTGACATGACCCATTCCATTAGCTTAGCACACGATCGTTTAGTATGTTGCTATTGCTTTCTTCATGACTTATACATGTTCCTATGACTATGAGATTATGCAACTCCCGTTTGCCGGAGGAACACTTTGGGTGCTACGAAACGTCACAACGTAACTGGGTGATTATAAAGGAGCATTACAGGTGTCTCCGAAGGTAGATGTTGGGTTGGCGTATTTCGAGATTAGGATTTGTCACTCCGATTGTCGGAGAGGTATCTCTGGGCCCTCTCGGTAATACACATCACATAAGCCTTGCAAGCATTGCAACTAATATGTTAGTTGTGAGATGATGTATTACGGAACGAGTAAAGAGACTTGCCGGTAACGAGATTGAACTAGGTATTGGATACCGACGATCGAATCTCGGGCAAGTAACATACGATGACAAAGGGAACAATGTATGTTGTTATGCGGTCTGACCGATAAAGATCTTCGTAGAATATGTAGGAGCCAATATGGGCATCCAGGTCCCGCTATTGGTTATTGACCGGAGACATGTCTCGGTCATGTCTACATTGTTCTCGAACCCGTAGGGTCCGCACGCTTAAGGTTACGATGAAAGTTACATTATGAGTTTATGCATTTTGATGTACCGAAGGTTGTTCGGAGTCCCGGATGTGATCACGGACATGACGAGGAGTCTCGAAATGGTCGAGACGTAAAGATTGATATATTGGAAGCCTATGTTTGGACATCGGAAGTGTTCCGGGTGAAATCGGGATTTTACCGGGTTACCGGGAGGGTTACCGGAACCCCCCGGGAGCCATATGGGCCTTCATGGGCCTTAGTGGAAAGGAGAAAGGGGCAGCCCAAGGTGGCTGCGCCTCTTCCCCCTCCCCTAGTCCTATTAGGACTAGGAGAAGGTGGCCGGCCCCCCTCTCTCCCTTCCCCTCCGAGGAATCCTAGTTGGACTAGGATTGGGGGGAGGAATCCTACTCCCAGAGGGAGTAGGACTCTCCTGCGCCTCGCTCCTTGGCCGGCCAGCCTCCCCCCCTCTACTCCTTTATATACGGAGGCATGGGACACCTCTAGACACATAAGTTGATCCATGTGATCTATTCCTTAGCCGTGTGTGGTGCCCCTTGCCACCATATACCTCGATAATATTGTAGCGGAGTTTAGGCGAAGCCCTGCTGCTGTAGTACATCAAGATCGTCACCACGCCGTCGTGCTGACGAAACTCTTCCCCGACACTTTGCTGGATCGGAGTCCGGGGATCGTCATCGAGCTGAACGTGTGCTCGAACTCGGAGGTGCCGTAGTTTCGGTGCTTGATCGGTTGGATCGTGAAGACGTACGACTACTTCCTCTACGTCGTGTCATCGCTTCCGCAATCGGTCTGTGTTGGGTACGTAGACAACACTCTCCCCCTCGTTGCTATGCATCACATGATCTTGCGTGTGCGTAGGAAATTTTTGAAATTACTACGAAACCCTTCACAAGGACTTTATCAATCCCGTATACAATTCCCTTTGTCTAGCGGTACGATACTTGCCCGAGATTCGATCGTCGGTATCCCGATACCTTGTTCAATCTCGTTACCGGCAAGTCTCTTTACTCGTTCCGTAACACATCATCCCGTGATCAACTACTTGATCACATTGTGCACATTATGATGATGTCCTACCGAGTGGGCCCAGAGATACCTCTCCGTCACACGGAGTGACAAATCCCAGTCTCGATTCGTGCCAACCCAACAGACACTTTCGGAGATACCTGTAGTGTACCTTTATAGCCACCCAGTTACGTTGTGATGTTTGGCACACCCAAAGCACTCCTACGGTATCCGGGAGTTGCACAATCTCATGGTCTAAGGAAATGATACTTGACATTAGAAAAGCTTTAGCATACGAACTACACGATCTTGTGCTATGCTTAGGATTGGGTCTTGTCCATCACGTCATTCTCCTAGTGATGTGATCCCGTTATCAACGACATCCAATGTCCATGGTCAGGAAACCGTAACCATCTATTGATCAACGAGCTAGTCAACTAGAGGCTTACTAGGGACATGGTGTTGTCTATGTACCCACACATGTATCTGAGTTTCCTAACAATACAATTATAGCATGGATAATAAACGATTATCATGAACAAGGAAATATAATAATAACTAATTTAGTATTGCCTCTAGGGCATATTTCCAACAGATACCCGCGTGATCCTAAATTTTTTTTGTGAAATTTGAGAAGAGAAGAGTCAAAACTCTACGCCAGGATGCCTTACCAGAGCGATGAGGAGACTGGGAAGTAAAACGTATTCCTAAACTCTCCGATATATAATTCCTAAATGACTCAAAACATTTTTCTAGACACAACTCGGCTGCTAAAAACGATCAAGCAATGGGGCTCCTAAGGTCGGGGAAGTCTCTGATTACCAACTTGTAACGCCCTCGATGCGGCTATATCTCCCACGTGTCGAGGCATGACTTAGAGGCATAACCGCATTGAAAGCAATGTCGCAAGTTAGGCAATCTTCACAACATCCCATGTAATACATAGGTAATAAAAGGGGAGATAACATAGTTGTCTTACACTCGCCACGTCAATAAAAGTACATAAATAGCATTACAACATTCAAACACTCATGGCCCGACTACGGCGCCAAAATAAAAGATAACCCAACATGCGACACGGTCCCGATCACCCCTACTGGGCACCACTACTGATCATCAGGAAAAGAAACATATTATCATTGAGAGTCCTCGTCGAACTCCCACTTGAGCTCAAGCACGTCATCTGGAGTGGAATCATCAGGCCCTGCATCTGGTGTAATAGTAATCTGTGAGC
This sequence comes from Triticum urartu, assembly GCF_003073215.2. Classification (NCBI taxonomy): domain Eukaryota; kingdom Viridiplantae; phylum Streptophyta; class Magnoliopsida; order Poales; family Poaceae; genus Triticum; species Triticum urartu. Next base: position 687,642,735 of record NC_053024.1, read on the forward strand.
CACAGGGACTCAGCAATCTCGCACCCTCGCGATCAAGACTATTTAAGCTTAATAGGTAGTTAAGGTAAAAATATGTGGAGCTGCAGCAAGCGACTAGCATTTATGGTGGCTATCATGTTCGCAAAAGAGAGCGAGAAGAGGAGGCAAAGCGCGAGCGAGTAACTAGAGGGCAAACCTGCGGCAAGCATTACTCCAACACCGTGTCCACTTCCCGGACTCCACCGAGAAGAGGCCATCACGGTAACTCACACAGTTGATTCATTTTAATTAAATTAAGGTTCAAGTTATCTACAACCGGACATTAACAAATTCCCATCTGCCCATAACCGCGGGCATGGCTTTCAAAGTTCAAATCCCTGCAGGGGAGTCCCAACTTAGCCCATGACAAGCTCTCACGGTCAACGAAGGAATAGACCTCCTCCGGAGACGTTCCGATCAGACTCGGTACCTCGGTTCTTCAAGACACTTCGACAGGTTAAAACAAATCCAGCAACACCGCCTGAATGTGCCGACAAATCCCGATAGGAGCTGCACATATATCTTTCTCAGGGCACAATCGGATAAGCAATCCATACAACTAAAACCAGCCCTCGAGTTTCCTCGAGGTGGCGCTGCAAGGGGCTCTAGGTTGGACCAACACTCAGAGGAGCACTGGCCCGGGGGGGTTTAAATAGGATGACCCTCGGGCTCCGGAAACCCAAAGGAAAAAGAGGCTAGGTGGAAAATGGTAAAACCAAGGTTGGGCATTGCTGGCAAAGCTTTAATCAAGGAGAACTATCAAGGGGTTCCCATTATAACCCAACCACGTAAGGAACGCAAAATCCGGGAACATAACACCGATATGACGGAAACTAGGGCGGCAAGAGTGGAACAAAACACTAGGCGAGAGGCCGAGCCTTCCACCCTTTACCAAGTATATAGATGCATTAAGATAACATGGCAATATAATGATATCCCAACAAGTAAATAATGTTCCAACAAGGAACGGTCTCCAATCTTCACCTGCAAGTAGCAACGCTATAAGAGGGGCTTAGCAAAGCGGTAACATAGCCAATCAACGGTTTGCTAGGACATGGAGGGTTAGAGGTTTGCCATGGCAATTTAGGAGGCTTGAAAGCAAGTGGTAGGCATCGTATCATGGCATAGCAAAAGAGCGAGCATCTAGCAATGCAAAGATAGTAGTGATTTCGAGGGTATGATCATCTTGGCTGCAAAGTTGTCAGAGTTGACTGGATCCTCGAAAGCAAACTCAACGGGCTCCTCGTTAGAGAACTCGTCTCCCGGCTCTACCCAAACAAGACAAACAAGCAACAAGGACACAATCAACCACGTGCAAACTCAAACAACATGATGCAAAGATGGTATGCTATGCGGGATGCGATGCGGGATGCATATGCAAGATTTGACGAGGAATGAATGAACCTGGCCTAAACTTGGAAATCCAAGTGAGCCGCTGGAAAGATGAGATGAAATCGCTTGAAAATGATATAAAGAACGTCGGAATCGAAGTTACGATTTGGAAATGGCAAGCAATTCAAATATGACCACGTTCTGCGATTTACAGCAAGTAGCCATCTAAATGCAACAAGATGAACATGCTACAGCACCCAAACATGACAACAAAATACATGGAAGGAATCCTCTCAAGATGCTTAACAAAAGTCTAGCACTGAGCTACGGCCAATTCATCCATTAACAGGTTCAAACAAGCATGGCAAAAATGCATTTGGTAAACAGATCTCAGACTTAGTGAAATTAACACTTGTCTGGAATTTCAGATCAGATAGCACTCTTTGGAGCAACAAAACTACATGCTACAGGACCTGAACATGGCAAAGTAAAGCATGGTATGGAGCTACTCAAAGATCTTAACAAAAGTCCCTTAGTGACCTTGAGCCAAAAGGGATCAGAAAATACATTTGCAAGCATGTGAACATGGCAAAAACATAATCAGTTCTCAGACTTAGTGAAAACTGGAGCATGCTGAAAACAGATATCAAGTAGGCATGTTTACGAGCTCGATGCACTCACTACAGAGCAAGTCATGACAAGCTAAGCATACACCCATCAAGAATACACAAACTTCAAGCTAGACATGGCAAGAACAATAACATAGCATGCACGGATCAACTACAACATCCTGGGCAAAATCGCTAACAAGTAGACAATCTGCCCAGATTCACGAAATGACAAAAGCAGAGCTCGATTGACTCAAGCTAGGCTGCTCCATAATTGCAAACAAATACATGGATGGATAGAGCACTACAATATTAACAAAACAACCTTACTGATCATCCTCAAAAGAGGCACGGATCACTAGGAAACAGCATGAACATATGGCCATATGAGATAAACAGATCAAGGACTTAGTGAAAATGCTAAGTCCCTAAAATCAGCATTACCAAGTGCCTCACTTTGCAAGCTTGTGCTAGTCACCACACACATCAAAAAAATACATGGGTTGCACCTCTGGATAGATGGCAAAACATATAACAAAACACATGTAGAGCTAATGGGCATATCATGCACACAATAATCATGGCAAAAATGACAAATATCTAATTGGAGCAGCAGATCTGACAATTATCTCAAATAGCATACTTCTAATAGCAGTTCGGGCATCAAGATGAACTCAAATGAATATGATGCAATGAGATGAAATGATGTACTCTCTGAGACGAACATTTTGATATGCTATATGCCAAAAACGGAGCTACGGATGCGGAGATATAGCATGATGAAAAACACCAATTATTAGGGTTTGGGACGAAAAAGTCAACCCCGTTTCTCAGATCTGGATCCGGCGCGCGGATCGAGGAGATTGCCGGACCCGAGCTACTGTTCGCCGGAACCGTCGGGGTTCTCCGGAGTTGAAGCGGACAACGAGGTGGTCGGCGGGGCCGGACGTCGAGGAGGCGGCGGGCGACGGTGGGCGGCGCATGGAGGCCGGGCGGTGAGGCGCCGGAGCGGTGGTGCGGCGGCTCACGCTCGCCGAAGCTGGTGGCACGGCGGCCGGAGTGGCTGGACGGCGGCGGCGGAGAGGCGGGCCGCGGGGGACGGCCTCAGGCCCGAGCGGGCCGGCGGCGGTGGGAGGTGGCCGGGCCACGTGGCGGCTCCTGAGTGGCCGGGCACGGCGGCACGGGCGTGTCCGGCCGGACGGAAAATGTCCGGCGCGACGGAGGAGATATTTTTAGGGTTTGGGAGAGGGGATCCGCGAATTTGGAGGAGGGGGTCTTTATATAGGCATAGAGGGAGCTAGGAGAGTCCAAATGAGGTGCGGTTTTCGGCCACACGATCGTGATCGAACGCTCTAGATGATGGAGAGGGTTTTGGTCCAAATTGGAGAGCTGTTGGGCTGCAACACACACGAGGCCTTTTCGGTCCCTCGGTTAACCGTTGGAGCATCAAACGAAGTCCAAATGGTACGAAACTTGACAGGCGGTCTACCGGTAGTAAACCAAGGCCGCTTGGCAAGTCTAGGTCCAATCCGGAAATTTTTAATCCCCACACATGAAAGAAAGGTAGAAATGACCACCGAAGGAGAACGAAGCGCCGAAATGCAAAACGGACAACGGGGAAAATGCTCGAATGCATGAGATGAACACGTATGCAAATGCAATGCACATGATGACATGATGACAGCGACAACAACACACGGAGACAAAGAACCCGAACCCGAGAAAATAAAATAACTTAAGGCTGGAAACGGCAAGAGTTGGAGTACAAATTGGGTAAATCATATCCGGGGTGTTACAACACTCCACCACTACGAAAGGATCTCGTCCCGAGATCTAGGACTGAAAGAACGCCGGGTACTCAGAACGGAGGTGATCCTCGCGTTCCCAGGTAGCTTCACGGTCGGAATGGTGTGACCACTTGACTTTGAGGAATTTGATTGACTTGTTGCGAGTCTTGCGTTCAGTCTCTTCAAGAATAGCAACGGGTGCTCACGATAAGAGAGATCTTCTTGGAGCTCAATGTCCTCGAAGTTGACGGTGCGGTCAGGAGTCTTGAAGCACTTTCGAAGCTGAGAGACATGGAACACGTCATGAACATTTGCAAAGTTTGAAGGAAGCTCGAGTTGATAGGCGAGATCGCCTCTCTTGCTGACAATCTTGAAAGGTCCCACGTATCTAGGGGCAAGCTTCCCTTTGATACCGAAGCGACGAGTACCTTTCATAGGAGAGCACGCGGAGGTAAACATGATCTCCGATCTCGAAAGCCAAATCACGGTGCTTACTATCATAGTAGCTCTTCTGGCGGGATTGGGCTGCTTTGAGGTTATCTCGAATGACTTTGCACATTTCCTCTGCCTCTGTGATTAAGTCATTTCCGAGAAGCTGACGTTCACCGGTTTCAGACCAGTTGAGAGGGGTAGGACACTTCCTGCCATACAGAATTTCAAATGGGGCCTTGCCCGAACTTGCTTGAAAACTGTTGTTGTAGGAGAATTCAGCATAGGAAGACAATCCTCCCACTTCATGCCGAAGGAGATCACACAAGCCCTGAGCATATCTTCAAGAATCTGGTTGACACGCTCGACTTGACCGCTAGTTTGAGGATGGAAAGCTGTGCTGAAGCGGATGTTGGTGCCCATGGCCTTCTGAAAAGAATCCCAAAACTTGGAGGTAAAGATGCTGCCACGGTCTGAAGAGATCACTTGAGGAATACCGTGCAGAGAGACAATCGAGAGGTATAGAGTTCCGCCAATTGAGCTGCAGTGATGACTCTTTGATAGGCAGAAAGTGAGCCACTTCATTGAGTTTGTCGATGACAACGAATATAGCATCATTGCCACGTTTGTACTTTGGAAACCCAGTCACGAAGTCCATCTCAATGTGGTCAAACTTCCATTCTAGAATGGCAAGAGGTTGGAGGAGACCCGCTGGCCTTTGGTGTTCTGCCTTCACTCTTCTGCAGACATCACATTCATTCACGAACTGAGCAATCTCGCGCTTCATTCGAGTCCACCAATAAGCCTGCTTGAGGCCTGATACATCTTCGTGCTCCAGGGTGGATGGAGAGGAGAGAATTGTGAGCCTCGTCATGATCACTTTACGAAGTCACCTTTGGGCACAACAATACGATCCTCGAAGAAGAGAGTATCCTTGTCATCAAGGCGGTAGCACTTGTACTTGGGTTGACTCTTGGCAATCCCAATCTTCACCTTTTTCACCATAGCATCAAGAAGCTGAGCTTGGCGAATCTGGTCTTCCAAGGTAGGAGAGACTTGAAGGTTGGCGAGGAAACCTTGAGGAACAACTTGCAGATTAAGTTTGCGGAAAGCTTCACAAAGCTCGGGTTTGATAGGGCTTGAGAATCAGACTGTTGCAATAAGCCTTCCTGCTCAATGCATCGGCAATCACATTGGCCTTGCCTGGAGTATACTCGATACTCGGATTATACTCTTGAATCATTTCGACCCATCGAGTCTGCCTGAGGTTGAGATTAGGCTGAGTGAAGATGTACTTGAGACTCTTGTGGTCAGTGAAAATGTCCACTTTTCTTCCCAATAAGAGATGTCTCCAAGTCAAAAGAGCATGCACAACTGCCGCCAACTCGAGATCATGAGTGGGGTAGTTCTTCTCGTTGGGCTTCAACTGGCGAGAGGTATAAGCCACACCTTTCTTCTCTTGCATCAACACTGTGCCGAGACCTTGGAGAGAGGCATCACAAAAGACCTAGTACGGCTTGGGTTCATCAGGCGGAGTCAGAACTGGAGCAGTGACCAATTTCTCTTTCAAAGTGTTGAAAGCAATGTCACACTCCGGAGACCAAACGTACTTGACGTGCTTCTGGAGAAGATTTGAGAGAGGCTTCGCGATCTTAGAAAAGGTTTCAACGAATCTTCGACAGTAGCTTGCGAGACCGAGGAAGCTACGGAGTTGCTTCACGTTCTGAGGAGGTTCCCAATTCACAATTGCAGACATCTTCTCAGGATTCACCGCAATGCCCTTGGCGGAGATGATATGACAAAGATAAAGAACCTCATCGAGCCAAAATTCGCACTTGGAGAAGTTGGCATAGAACTGGTGTTCTCTGAGCTTATTGAGTACCAAACGCAAGTGCTTGGCATGATCTTCCTTGTTCTTCGAGAAAACCAGAATGTCGTCGAGATAGACAAAAACGAAGTCATTGGTGTAGGCGTTGAAGATGAAGTTCATCATGCGAGAGAAAGTCGGAGGAGCGTTGACGAGGCCAAAAGACATGACAGTGTATTCATATAAACCATAGCTTGTCCTGAAAGCCGTCTTGGGAATATCTTGCTCAAGGATTCGAAACTGATGATAACCCATAGGGAGATCAAGCTTGGATAATACTTGGGCACCTTTGAGTTGTTCGAACAGCTCGTTGATGTTGGGAAGTGGGTATTTGTTCTTGTCTTGTTCAATGGACGGTAATCAACACAAAGTCGGTCCGTTCCGTCCTTCTTCTTCACAAAAAGAACACCACAACCCCACGGAGAAGAACTAGGCCGGATGAGACCCATTCTCTCTTGAATATCGAGTTGCTTCTTCAGCTCCTTCAACTCTTCAGGTCCGAGCTTGGAAGGATGCTTGCACACTGGTTCCGTGCCAGGCTCAAGATCGATGACGAATTCAACTGGCCGGTGCGGAGGCATTCCTGGAAGCTCTTATGGAAATATGTCTTGATATTCACAAATGACTGGAATCTGCGAGATAGCGTCCAGTTCACCCTTCTCATTGAGAGAAAACAGACGGATAGTATTATCCTGAGCGGCAAAGACAATTACATCCTCAGACGAATGAGTCAATTGAATCTGCCTGGCTGCACAATCAAGATGTGCCTTGTGCTTAGAAAGCCAATCCATTCCGAGAATAAGATCAATATCCGAGTCACCAAGAACCGTTGGAGAAGCCAGAAATTTGTAGTCGCCCAAAGTGATAGTAACATCCGGAGCAATGGAGTTAGCATGCATGCGCCTACCGGGAGAGACAACTGCTAATGGACTAGGCAAAATTTGCAAAGCCAAACCATTCTTAGATGAAAACGGTCTCGAGATGAAACAATGCGATGCACCAGTGTCAAAAAGAACTTTAGTTGGAATATCATTAATAGGAAGGTTACCCATGATGACATCTGACTAGTCCTCTGCCTGAGCTGCATTCATCAAGTTGACATTGGTGTGCTTGGGGTTATGCTTGACCACAGCTGTACTTGCCGATCTGACAGGAGGAGGAGGAGGGAGGCGCCTCTGGTTGAAGCACTTGTTGGCATAGTGACCCTTCTGTTGGCACTTGTTGCACGTGACCTCTGAAAGCGGACGGTGATACGGAGCACTCGATCTTGGAGCTTGAGACGAAGTCTTATTCTGAAGACCAGGGTTGGGTGGGTGGGAAGATCCACTGCCACCTTTGCTCTTCTGATACGGCTGACGGAACGGTGGAGGAGGAAGCCAAAACTTCTGCTGCTTGGCCACTTGAGTAGAGGAAGAAGGAGTAACATCTCCGACTCGCTTCTTGGAAGCATCACATCTCAGTTGAGCGGCCTCTTGCTTCGGTGCCATGTTGTAGAACTCATCGTACCTCAAGGGCTCAAAGAGAACAAGAGCTAGCTGGATTTCTTCTCTGAGACCACCCCTGAACTGGTATATCATGCTCTTCTCATCAGGTACGTCCTGCTTGGCAAAGCGGGCGAGCTTCTGGAACAACTTATTGTAGTGATAGACAGACAAAGAGCCTTGCTTCAGGTTGCGGAATTCCTCACGCTTGCTTTCAACCACGCTCTGAGGGATATGATGAGCTCTGAAATCTTGACGGAATTCATCCCAAGTAATCACACGTCCACCTCTGGAATCCTTGTACTGCTGGAACCACTCTGCGGCTTGGTATTTGAGTTGGAAGGAAGCGAACTTGACAAAGTCCTCAGGCCTGACGTTACTGCACTCGAAATGCTTGCACAGATCCACGAGCCAATCGTCAGCATCAGTTGCCTCAACACAATTGCTGAAAGTCTTTGGCCCGTTAGCAAGGAACTGGTTGAGTGTAGCAAAGTGATTCTGATTGTTGCCTTGGTTCCCTTGGTTGCCTTGATTCGCTTGATTGCGCTCTTGAACAATTTGCATGATCAACTGCGTGTTTGCATTGGTTGCGGCCATCACACCTTGCCATGCCTCCGGAGGAGGTGGAGGTGGTGGCGGATCAGGATTCGGAGTCGTGCGCATTGGAGGAGCCATCCTGAAGAGGTTGACATCCATTAGCACATTGATAGACAAATATTGAAGCTGAATCCAACGGAATGAAAATTGCAACATAAAGTCTTCACATCCGAACATAAGAACGAATGCATTCCACTTGAAATGGTCACATATCCATAAATTGAGAAGCCACTTAGAATTTAGGTAGAGAAATAAATCAACAAGGTACCGACCAAGAACGAATACTCGGTAAGAAATCCCAATCTCAAACCAAATATCCGTGGAAGAAAAACTAGAGCTACAAGAATTCCCACCTATGAAACTCCCGAACCTTTCCGGTTATGCAATCAGGTGTTGGGGATACAGGGGAAGCATAATATCTCACCCAAATCTAGCAAATCCTATATCCAGCTGTATCCATCCTTCAACACATAACCGAGAAAAACTTCGGAAACCATCTACCTCAACCTTCGAAAAGCATCCGTTATAAAAGTTATGGCGATACTCCCGAACTCCCGCCCCAGTACTGGGTGGCGTCGAGGTTATCTCACCAACCAACTTCATAAAAGAGATTTCTGATGTCGGCGTACTAAACTCAGGTATTTCGGAACTGCAATGATAAAATTGTGACAACAATACCTCGGAGCTCAACTCCCCGGGACACTGCCACAAAACCCCTGACAGGAGGCACCAAGACAATTTCACGTCACAAAACCATCGGAACGATTCCAAGATACCCGCATGATCCTAATTTTTTTTTGTGAAATTTGAGAAGAGAAGAGTCAAAACTCTACGTCAGGATGCCTGACCAGAGCGATGAGGAGACTGGGAAGTAAAACGAATTCCTAAACTCTCCGATATATAATTCCTAAATGACTCAAAACATTTTTCTAGACACAACTCGGCTGCTAAAAACGATCAAGCAATGGGGCTCCTAAGGTCGGGGAAGGCTCTTATTACCAACTTGTAACGCCCTCGATGCGGCTATATCTCCCACGTGTCGAGGCACGACTTAGAGGCATAACCGCATTGAATGCAATGTCCCAAGTTAGGCAATCTTCACAACATCCCATGTAATATATAGATAATAAAAGGGGAGATAACATAGTTGGCTTACACTCGCCACGTCAATCAAAGTACATAAATAGCATTACAACATTCAAACACTCATGGCCCGACTACGGCGCCAAAATAAAAGATAACCCAACATGCGACACGGTCCCGATCACCCCAACTGGGCACCACTACTGATCATCAGGAAAAGAAACATAGTATCGTTGAGAGTCCTCGTCGAACTCCCACTTGAGCTCAAGCACGCCATCTGGAGAGGAATCATCAGGCCCTGCATCTGGTGTAATAGTAATCTGTGAGCCACAGGGACTCAGCAATCCTGCACCCTTGCGATCAAGACTATTTAAGCTTAATAGGTAGTTAAGGTAAAAATATGTGGAGCTGCTCCCGAGACGAAGGAATAGACCTCCTCCCGAGACGTTCTGATCAAACTCGGTACCTCGGTTCTTCAAGACACTTCGACAGGTTAAAACAAATCCAGCAACACCGCCCGAATGTGCCGACAAATCCCGATAGGAGCTGCACATATCTCTTTCTCAGGGCACAATCGGATAAGCAATCCGTACAACTAAAACCAGCCCTCGAGTTTCCCCGAGGTGGCGCTGCAAGGGGCTCTAGGTTGGACCAACACTCAGAGGAGCACTGGCCAGGGGGGGTTTAAATAAGATGACCCTCAGGCTCCGGAAACCCAAAGGAAAAAGAGGCTAGGTGGCAAATGGTAAAACCAAGGTTGGGCATTGCTGGAAAAGCTTTAATCAAGGCGAACTATCAAGGGGTTCCCATTATAACCCAACCGCGTAAGGAACGCAAAATCCGGGAACATAACACCGATATGATGAAAACTAGGGCGGCAAGAGTGGAACAAAACACTAGGCAAGAGGCCGAGCCTTCCACCCTTTACCAAGTATATAGATGTATTAAGATAACATGGCAATATAATGATATCCCAACAGGTAAATAATGTTCCAACAAGGAACGGTCTCCAATCTTCACCTGCAACTAGCAACGTTATAAGAGGGGCTGAGCAAAGCGGTAACATAACCAATCAACGGTTTGCTAGGACATGGAGGGTTAGAGGTTTGACATGGCAATTTGGGAGGCTTGAAAGCAAGTGGTAGGCATCGTAGCATGGCATAGCGAAAGAGCGAGCATCTAGCAAAGCAAAGATAGTAGTGATTTCGAGGGTATGATCATCTTGCCTGCAAAGTTGTCAGAGTTGACTGGATCCTCAAAAGCAAACTCAATGGGCTCCTCGTTAGCGAACTCGTCTCCCGGATCTACCCAAACAAGACAAACAAGCAACAAGGACACAATCAACCACGTGCAAACTCAAACAACATGATGCAAAGATGGTACACTACTAGAAAAAGGGCTATAGATGGGATTGACACTAATGGCGCACCAGACAAGCGGTGCGCCATTAGTATATACTAATGGCGCACCACCTTCTGATACGCCATTAGAGTTGAAACTACTAATGGCGCACCTGGCCCCGGGTGCACCATTAGTATCAATTTTTTTTTAACTTGTGCACCTGTCCAAACATACTAATGGCGCATCCAGACACAGTGCGCCATTACTAGTTGTAACTAGTAATGGCGCACCAGCCGGAAAGTGCGCCACTAAAGTTGTTTTTTTATTATATTTTTTATTCCCTTTTTTGCAAAACTACTAATGGCGCACTGTTCCACCGTGCGCCATTACTAGTTTAAACTAGTAATGGCGCACTGTGGGACAGTGCGCCATTAGTAATTTTTTTTTGCAAAACTACTAATGGCGCACCACCAGGAGGTGCGCCATTAGTGACCTGGATTACTAATGGCGCATTTAGAGTTGGTGAGCCATTAGTAAGTGGGCAGCAACAAGATATTTTGGACAGCCTCTCCTACCCACACTCACTTTCTGCCCACTTCATTCTCTCCACCTCCTCCTTGTCTTGGGTGCCTCCACTTTTTCACCTCATTTCCACCATAGATTCATTCAATTTAAGTGGTTAAATTACCTTGTTTTGATAGGTAAGTAAGGGGGAAGCTATATTTATGTTGTTCTCCCTACAACAATGTGCACATGCACTTTTTATGGCCTAGCTAGATCTATGTATGTTCGTGGTGTTGCATATGTTTGTGGTGTTGCATATGTGTTTGTGTTTGGAGGTGTACCGGTATTTGAAATTCGATAGTTGCTAATATTTTGCCGGAATGTTGATTCATTTCTGTTTCGGCGAGAATTTTGGCATTAAGCATTCTTTTTGGTCCTATTTTTAGGGAAAGTCATGCCAAATTTTTTCTTGCTTCTAAAATATCGTTTTCCTCTACCCCGCAGGAGACCATGGTCCGCATGATGACCGAAGGCATCATGAATAGGTTTTTGAGGTCCGCGAAGGCCGAGATGCTTCAAAAGAACGAGACGGAGATAAGATGTCCGTGTCAAAGATGCAAGCTGAAGAGCCTTATTGCGGACCCGGAATCCGGGCAGGTGTGGGACCACCTGCTCTTGCGTGGTTTCATGGATGGCTATCGGTGGCAAGGTGATGAAGATGACTACGAAGTCGTCCATGGGGGCCAGGCAAGAAATGAGGAAGGGCAGCAAGACAACCACCGCGGATCGGGCGGGCGAGAAGACGAAGAATCCCCAGGAGATGATCACGACGGTGATGCTGTACACAGTCATCATGTAGAAGATGCAGGACATGATGATGAGGAAGATGCCGGAGCAGTCGACGGGCATGATCATGAAGATGATGATGCCGGCGGAGCAGACGACGCTGGACCATTGATGGGCTGGGTGCAGGACCCTCATATTCAGGAGCTGCTTCTCAAGCAGACGGATAACGCAAGAGCTGCCGCCCGAGAGAAAGCCAAGATGGATCAACTTGAGTTAGACGCGGTTACTCCATTGTATGAAGGATGCAGGCCCGAGGATACCCGGCTGAAAGTAACGCTCATGGCTCTGGAGATGAAGGTAAAAGACAAAATGACCAACGCATGCTTCGACAAGAACATGTCATTCTGGCACGAACGTCTTCCCGAGGGGAACAAGTGCCCGACCAGTTTGGAGGAGGCAAACAAAATCGTGTGTCCTCTGGATTTACCGCACGTGAAATACCATGTGTGCATGAACAATTGCATCATTTATCGGGACGAGCACGCGGAGTCTACCATATGTCTGGTGTGTGGCGTCACTCGATACAAGAAGAGGAAGAAAGCTCCTAGAAAAGTGGTGTGGTACTTTCCGATCACTCCTCGTCTGCAGCGGTATTTCGCGGACCCTAAGGTAGCAAAGCTCCTGCGTTGGCACGCGGATAGGGAGGAGAAGAAGCGAGAAGATGATGCAAATGATCCGGAGATAGATAAAAAAAGACAAGATGCTGAGTCACCCTAAGGATGCAAGCCAGTGGCAAGCGTTGAACTTTGAAGACCCAGAATTTGGGAATGATCCAAGGAACATCGTGCTGGGCGCGAGCACCGATGGAGTCAATCCGTTTGGCAGCCAGAGAAGCACACATAGCACCTGGCCTGTGTTTGTGTGGATGTACAACCTTCCCCCCTGGTTGTGCATGAAGAGGAAGTACATTCACATGAGTATGCTAATTGAAGGACCGAAACAACCAGGGAACGACATCAATCTGTATCTGGGGCTGCTGAAAGAGGAGCTTGACACGCTGTGGAAAATGCCAGCCAATACGTGGGACGCCACAGAGAAAGAATATTTCCCTATGAGAGTCGCGCTGCTCACGACGGTGCACAACTATCTCGGTTACGGATATGTCGCGGGGCAGGTGGTCCATGGATTTTCTGGATGCGTCAGGTGCATGGATGACACAACGTGTCGCCAGCTAGATAGAGATCCCGGGTCTTCGAAAAACCGTGTTCATGGGACATCGAAGGTGGCTTCGCGACGATGACCCGTGGAGAAAACGCAAGGATCTGTTCGATGGTGAAACCGAACCCCGAGGACGCCCGCGTATGAGGAGCGGCGAGGAAATAGACGAGTTGTTGAAAAATTGGAAAGACTGCCCACTGCCGGGAAAGAAGCAAAAGGCGCCAGAGCCGGGAAAGAAGCGAAAGGCGCCAGAGCCGCTGCTGAAGGTATGGAAAACGAGGTCTGTTTTCTGGGACTTGCCGTACTGGAAGATCCACCGTGTGCCTCACAGCCTTGATGTCATGCATATCACGAAGAACATGTGCGAGAGTCTGCTTGGTACCCTGCTCAACATGCCAGAGAGGACCAAAGATGGGCCGAAAGCAAGGGCAGACTTGAAATCAATGGGCATCAGGCAGGAGCTTCACGCTATATATGATGATCATGATGATGATGATGATGATGAGGCGAAGCAGGACACGGAAAGTCGTCACAAAGGCAAAAAGGCCAAGAAGACCGGAAATGACTACCCTCCCGCGTGCTTCACTCTAAGTCAGGAGGAGATCGAGCAGTTTTTCACCTACCTCGTAGGAGTAAAACTTCCTTACGGTTACGCGGGGAAGATAAGCAGATACCTAGACCCAGCGAAGCTGAAGTTCAGCGGGATGAAGTCTCACGACTGTCACGTGCTGATGACACAGATACTTCCAGTTGCAATCCGATCATGGACGCGCACGTCCGTGAAACCCTATTTGGCCTATGCAACTTTTTCGACGTCATCTCTCGGAAGTCTGTTGGCGTGAGGCAACTCAGAAGGCTACAGGAAGAGATCGTGGTGATACTATGCGAGCTTGAGATGTACTTCCCGCCCGCATTCTTCGACGTTATGGTGCATCTACTGGTCCATATCGTGGACGATACCATCCAACTCGGGCCGACGTTCCTGCACAGCATGATGCCGTTCGAAAGGATGAATGGTGTCATCAAAGGATACGTTCACAACATGTCACGTCCAGAGGGAAGCATAGCCAGGGGCTTTCTGACCGAAGAGTGCATCTCCTACTGCACGAATTATCTAGGCATCGAGAACCCCGTTGGTCTGCCCGTCAACAGGCACCTCGGCAGGCTCGCTGGATGGGGTCACCGTGAGGGTCGTCGCGAAATGCATGTCGACTTCGAGGGTCGACTCGCCGACTTTGAAAGAGCAATCCTAGTCACGCTACAACACATAGACGTGGTCGATCCTTGGGTGGTACAGCACAAAACCTTTATTAAGAAGACGTACAATGACCGAGGCCAACAGAGGACGGACGGAGATATACTCAAAGAGCACAACTCATGTTTCACGCGTTGGTTCAAGCAGAAGCTTCTGTCGTACCCTTTACATGAGGATTCTTCCGCGGAAGAACAACTCATATTCGCCTTGTCACAGGGCGCCGAGCACAACCTGATGACCTATGAGGCATACGATATCAACGGCTACACATTCTACACCGAGGCCAAGGACATGAAGAGCGATGCTTATCAGAACTCCGGGGTAACGATGGAATCCTACACCAGTAACGACAAGGACAGATACTACGGAAGGATCGAGGAGATCTGGGAGCTGAGCTACGCTGGAGAGAAGGTCCCGATGTTCCGTGTCAGATGGGCCAAGAGCTTCCTAAAAGAAGACCGGTATTTCACCACCATGGTTATACCCGAAGCCAAATCCAAGACCGCGGGCGCAAACGTCACCGCGAAAAATGAGCCATGGGTACTGGCTTCCCAAGTGGACCAATGCTTTTTCATTACCGACCCATCAAAGCCCAGTCGTGTTGTCGTGAGGAGAGGCCAATGAGCAAGACTTCGACAAGTACGGCGACCCGAGGATCGAACATGACGACGATGATGAAGTAGCAGCATACACCACAAGAAGAAGCAGGACCACCCTACCTAAAGGACGCCCGTTCCACAGAAGAACTCCATTTGCGAAAAGAAGGGCAAGAAGATTGTGAACAGATAGCTAGCTAAGATCGATTGTATTTAAATCGTAGCCTTCATTTCTCGATTGTATTTCATGGGCACTTTTTGAACTATCATGAATATTTTTAAATTTCATGGACACTCGATCTCGATCCCCCTCCATCTCGATCGCTATCCCACCTCGCCAGATCCGGTCCCCCTCGCCGCCGAGCACCCCCTGGTCCACCGGCCGCCGCCGCCGACCCCCCGCACCCCTCCCCTACTCAACCGCCGCCGCCGACCCCCCGCACCCCGCGCACCCTCCTCCGCTCCACCGGCATTACTGTTTGATGATAGTTTTTAAAAAATTATTACTGTCTTATAAAAAAATATTACTGTTATGATTTAAACAAGTTTGAACATATTTAAACACAAATAAGTATCAAACAGCATTTTAAATGCATAAAAAAAATTGTGGAGCCTGGGAATCGAACCCAGGACCTCTTGGTGTGAGAACTGGTTGCTGACCAATCGAGCTAGTAGAGGGGGCTTGGTGTGGATTAGGTCAGGTGGAAGATAACCTGTTGGCTCGAGCAGAAAAAAAATATACTAATGGTGCACCAGGGTGAGGTGCGCCATTAGTATGGATATACTTATGGCGCACCGAGGGGTGGTGCGCCATTAGTATTGTGCCCGGCCCCATCCATATTCCCTCCCCGGCCCCTCCCTATCCCCTCTCTCTCCCTCGCCCTCGCCCTCGATCCCCTTCCCCTCTCCTCTCCCGACGCCGCTGCCCCGCCGCCCCGACGCCGCCTCGACGCTGCCCCGCCTCCCCGACGCCGCCCCGACGCCGCCTCGACCCCGCCCCGACGCCGCTGCCCCGCCACCTCGACGCTGCCCCATCGCCTCGACGCGACCCCGCCGCCCGGACGCCGCCCTTTCCACACCACCGTTGCCGGAGCACCACCACCACCTGGACCTCGTCCCCGACATCCTCCCCGCGCCCCACTCCCCGGCATCCTCCCCGCGCCCCACTCCCCGGCCCCCGTGAGCTCCCCCTCCTCCTCTCCCCCTCTCCCCTCCTCTCCCCCTCTTGACTGGTTACCTGTGATTTTTTTTGCTTCTCCAGCCATGTTTGTGTCTAGAACTCTAGATCATGGAGGAATCGCCCTCTCCAGCAGTGTAATTCTTTTGTGTGTTTTAAGTGGTATTTACAGTGTACTTTTAGTGTAATTACTATGCATTTTCAGTGAAATTTACACTGTAATTGTTAGTGGAATTTACACTGTAAATGTTAGTGGGTTTACAATGTACTTCTAGTGGATTTTTGCTCTATATTTGCAAGTGGCATTTTTAGTGGAATTACTGTGTATTTCCATGGTTTTTACACTGTAATTATTAGTGTAATTTTGGGCCTTTGTATAGTTGATTCACAGCAGCAGCAACTGTAATTGATCCAAAAACCAGGTCAATTGATGTCAAATTGATTAACTAAATCATCCAGAAACAAGAATGATAAGTCCATATGCTACTGTTGATCCCAAGACCGGAATGACAAGTCCAGGTGTTCCTCAATTGAGGAATTTGATTAACTAAATCATCCAAAAACCAGAATGATAAGGCCACATGCTACTATTGATCCCAAGTTTGATGCATAACAATTGTTGTATGAGTTCTCCAAATGAACAGGAGTACTCCTCTATTTTGATATGAAATCACCATGATAGGTCCACATGCTACTGTTGTCAACATGATAAATAGTTTCAGTTAGTTACCTCTAAAACTATTCCTAAATAACTGAAGAAGAGAAGAGAGGAGGAGTAGTTTATTTCATAGAGTAAACATTAGCACTATTTGACAGTAAAAGGTTTTAGCTAATTTGAATTAACTGAAAGCAGCAGTACATCATTTTTATTGACAGTAAAATGTTCAAAGGAACAGAAATATCAGTACAATAGCTAGATTACACTATCAGTACACTACCAGTAAAATGTTCATTTAGTTTCAGTAAACAAATAATGCCAAGCATGACATGGCCTTTGTGAGCTCCTCTGTCGATCCCCTCCCTTTCCCCTTCGGTTCGTCGGGAGTACAGCTTAAGTGATGCTTGGATGTGTAATCTGCTCTAGTGAGTTCCTGTTTGTGATGTGTAATCTTCTCTAGTGACCACTCGATCTGGTGGTGGTCAGCTACTTGTCCAAAGATCCGAGGAGTAGGCTATCATCACTTAATCCGCTCTAGTGACCCGCGATGTGTAATCTGCTCGATGTTGTTGCTGCTGCTGCTTAAGTGATGCCGGTGCTTGTTCTTGTAGTTGCACACTAGTGATGCTGCTCTAGCTCTAACTTAGAATTTTGTCAACTTGTGATGCTTGTTCTTGTAGTTGCACACTAGTGATGCTGCTCTAGCTCTAACTTCTAAGTCCACTGAATTTTGTCTACTGTAGATCTTGTGAACTTGTGATCTTCTGAACTTGTGAATTTTGCTTAGAAACATCAATGAATTTGGTGATGGAGTACAATTTTGTATAAAATGAAATGCAAGGTTGCTGATATTGTAACCCAGATCACACAGATCAAATTTTTTTCAATTTATGCAACTGTAAGAGTACCAACCAGATTACACAAATCATTTTTGATCTGCAAGGTTGTTGTTGCTGTGATGGAGTAACTCTGTAAGATGGAGTACATGAGTACTGTAGTAGTAACTCTTGATTAATTATGGCATTGTGTGTCATAATTTAAAATTGCCATGTTTATTAGAAGTGTTAACCATCACTTCTGGGTTGTAACCTTAGCTATGTTTCAATGCTTAAAGACTATTAGCTGCATAGTAATTTCCCTGTCCTAATTGTTGTTTTTCCATGCATAGATGAACATTCTATAATTTCCAAGGATCAATTAGACCAGATTGGGCTCTCCTTTTTATTGTTGTTTTGACCTTTCTGTTGTGAAAAATAAAGCAGGATTTTAGACTAATGTGGGCCTATGGCTACACCAGCATGGTGTTTTGATTCAGAAGTGATGATTTGCTACAACCAGTGCATGCATGCCTTTTTTCTTCTTCATTTTTAGTAAAGTGCTCTGTTCTGGGTCATGGACTTTGTGCCATGGACCAGTGCATGCATGCTGCTGCTGCTGTACTACTTGTCAAGTGATGCTGCTGCTGCTATCTGCGAGTTGCTGCTACTAGTTGTGATTTTGTCAAGTGATGCTGCTGCTACTTGTGATCTTCTAAAATGACCCCTTTCTCCTGAAACGTTGATTAATTTCCGTTTCGGTTGAGAAATGGGGCACTCCAAGGTCAAGAAAATTAGCAAAGGTCATGCCCAATTTTCTTGACCTAGAAGGTGCCCGATTCTCAACCGAAATAAAAATTAATTTGCTTTAGTGGTTGGATTAGTTTAGTATTTTTTTCACACACTCAGACACCCTTGCTTGCCATGTGTGTGAGAGAGATAGTGAGAGGAGACAAGAAGAAGGGGGTTAGGAAGATGTTGCCTGCTCATCAAAGCTAACCATCTCCCCCTTTTCACCCCTTTTCCTTTGTCTTTTGTGGGTTGCAAGGAAGCTACTGTCTTAGCTATCTTAGCTTGTGCACAAATCCCAGTGTTACAATCTAGAAAATTAGCCTGCAAAGATGAGGTCCCATGCTGGCTGTACCACTGCATCATGCAACTGTGCCTTCAAGATCCAAGGCAATATCACAAACATCATAGGCAATTTGACCAAACTCACAACCTTGTATCTTTGCAGCAACCAACTTTCTAGACACACCCCTCAAGAACTAGGTTACCCTAAGAACGTGGACTTGGACCTTAGCAACAACACACTAACAGGTTCTATCCCAAAACACCTAGGCAATATCACAAACATCTCTCAATTGTTCCTTGACAATAACCAACTTTTTGGCGACATTCCTCGAGAATTAGGTTATTTGGTCAACTTAGAGATCTTGTTCCTTGACAATAACCAACTTTTTGACCAAACTTTGTTCCTATTTATAGAGAAACATGGCCAACAATGATGAGGCCGGGGGTTCAGGCGGCAAGAAATTCTGGGAGCTGTCCCAGGAGATGGAGGAACAACCTCACTTGTATGAAGACGCCGCCTTCCCTACCGATCCTGAGACCACTGATAGTACCGCCGAGGATGACCCCACTGATGCCACCACTGATGGTGCTGCCGAGGATGCCACCACTGATGATGGCGGCACACGCACAGATGGCAGCCAACCGAAGAGGCAACGGAAGGACCGGCGCCCGACCGTGCTCCGCACCCTCAAGGAGGAAGTTATTGAAGTGGACTCCAACGGGAATCCAACGGCGCCCGAACGAATAGTCAAGGGGTACTCGCTTCAGCTCGGGTGCATTCTCCGGAGCACCGTCTCGATCAACACTGAGAACCTAAGGCATCCTGACCGAGGGAATTTGCGCAACCTCCTCTTCACGAAGCTCCACGAACGATACAAGTTCCCCGCTGAATTTGAAAACACAAGTCTCAAAGGGAATAAAGTGAACAATGCTGCCCTCACGAAGATGAGCACGACCCTGTCTACTTGGAAAAGCAATGTGAAGAGAATGATCAAGAAAGGTGAGAGTTGTGAGAAGATCAAGGAGAAAAATCCTTCGATCACTGAAGATGACTACAACGACTTCAAGATCAATTGCTCGAGCACCGCAAGCTCCGAATCAAGTAAGTGGGGGAAAGAAATGCGGGAGCTGAACTTAGGGGAACACACACTCGGTCCCGGCGGTTACAGAGTGGCGGAGCCTATATGGGACAAGGAGGAGGTGGACCGTGCCGAGCAAGGCCTACCGCCCCTCTTCGATAAATACGGTGACAAGCAGACCAGGAACTTTGTCAGGGCCCGATACAAGAAGGACCTGAAAACAAAGGAGCTTACCACGGATCCGAAGACCAGGGCGCTTGAGCTTGTTCTGGTAAGGAATACACCCCCGCGTAATTAGCTCCATATGGTTGCATTCTAATTAATGAAGCCAAATTTCTAAATGGTTCACATTCCTTCCGCAGGCGACTGAAAGCAGTAGCGCGGGGTCGACTAAGAGCAACCCTTGGGACACCACTCTAAATAGGGCGTTGAATGTAATGAAGAACAAGGATAAGCTCAGTAAGCCGACGTCACCTGGTCGTGTGGCCGGCAAAGGCTTGTCGACAAAATGGTCGTCATACTATAACACTGGTGGGCGAAAGGAGAAAAAGACCAGCTCGGAAAGCCAGGCGCGCGAGGTTCAAGAACTCAGGGCACAGGTGGCGCGGATTCCGGAGATTGTCTAAGAGCAAGTGCAACAACAACTCGGAGCGACGATCACCGCCATTGTGCCTACCTTGATCCAGGGGATTAGTGCGTGGATTGCGGGCGGCCAATAGGGGCCGCCCCCGATTCCTAGCTTCACGGCCAGCAACTCGCAGAACGCGATGGCGGGGCCATTGGTGTCTCCGGCGGAGGCGGCATTGGTGTCTCCGACGCCGGCACGGGAGCTTAATGCACCCGGGTGTACGTCGGCCGGCACCTCTGCAGCAAGCGGCCCCTCCGTCAACTGCACGCCCGCCGTTGGCGGTGCCTCGACATTAGCCGAGCTCGACACCATCATCACGGTAACTAATTAAGCCTCTCTCGGCCGAGGACTTCATCTCCTTGCCATTGACTGGGCATCCCTGACGCCCTACATGTTTTCGCAGGGCGCCGCCGACGTTCCGTGCACTCTCCTGCACTTCGTGAACAACGAGTTGGTCGATGTCGCCAAGGGCAAAATCGTTCAACCGGGAAACCCCTTGTTCCACGGCACCCAGATGCCACCCAACTTGTTTAGGGTTCAACTGGTTCGGGTGCTGCCAGGCTGCGACGAGTTGTTACCTCCGATTCGACCCGTCGGGGCCGACGATGATGACGTGATGACCCTCAGCGCCTGCCTGAGCTGGCCCCTGCTTTGGCCGAAGAGCCAGATTCGTTTGGGGGCGGGGGACACCACCCCAAAGACAACACCGCCAGTCGTGCCGGCGCCAAGTCGACCCCATGGCAAGACCGCCGCAACGGTGCCGGACATCCCTATGCCACTGGATCCAAACATGCATATGGCACAGGATCAGAACGACAACGACGACGATACATTTGCCAACGTCGATCAGTACTTTGCCGATCATGGGTACGGTGGCGACTTCATGGGGCCTCCTTCTCAAGAACCCAACCCAACAAAAGACGTGCGCGATCTAGCTGGTACCGCGGAGAAGCCAAGTTGCAACAGGCGTCGTCTGCAGTTCAGCTCTCAGGAGACGCCTCCAGCTGCCGACTTCACCGAGCCTCAGATAGGCGAGGTGCGAAATATGATCAGCCCCAACACACCCAAGAAGGCGGTCTGTGAGCAGAACTCGGTCCCATTACAGGAGAAGAAGAAGGCACGCAAAAGAAAGACTAACACGGGTGCGGGCCAGCCGGCACCGAGTACGATCCATGCTCAGGACGGGCCACCTTCACCTGAGGATATCTCGAGGAGGGTGCATGTGGCGGGTAGGCCGATGCTACCAAGAAATATGCTCGATGCTGCAACCGGTGCTATGCGGAGTCTGCATGACAGTGTTCTTTCTTTGGAGAAGCGGCGTCTCGGAGAGAAGGATGTGGCATACCCGGTTTTCGCGGCCAAGGTGCCAGAGGGCAAGGGCTTTGTGGATAACTCCATCGGGGGTACGATCGTCCTGCGGTTTGATGACATCCACGCTATGTTGAACCTTCATCCTCTGCACTACACCTTCATTCGGCTATTTTCGCTGAGTATGGAGATGCGGATCATTCGCGACAAGACCCCGGACATCGTGATAGTCGACCCCTTCTACATGCGTGCCAAGATCTTGGGCAGCACTGGGGACCGGCAAGTCGCGAGTTCTTACCTCGAAGGCGTCATTCTGGCAAACCAAGATAAGGATAACTTCCTCGTGCCTTACTTTCCCGAGTAAGTCCTCCCCTCAACCGCCCCGTAACATATGAATTCTTAGATTTCGATCGTTTTTCTTTTAACATTTCATGTTTTCTGCAGTGACACACGTTGCACGCTCATCCTCCTAAGCCCCAAATATTCCATGGCCACGTATTTCGACCCGGACCGTCAGTCGAACGTAGACTACACAAATGTCAAGAAGGTTCTTGATGATGTTCTCCCCGGCTACGTCAAATCTGGAGGCACCTTCACGAGGCCTATTCGTAAGTACGGCAAGCACGTGTTCTCCCACAATACGACGTTCTGCTGCGTCAAGCAGCCGCCTGGCGGTCAGAAGGGTGCCTACTACGCCATCCATCACATGCGGGCGATCGTACGGGACCATCATCAACTTCTGCTACGGAGTAGACTCAAAGATTGGGCCGCGAGCGTGTCGGCAATCCAGGATGCGGACATCAGACAAGAATTCTTTCGCATCCAGTCGGAGTTTGCGGAAATCATCCATCAAGATGTCCTTCGTACCGCGGGGCAGTTCTACCTCAGAAATCAACCGTCCAACAGTGACATCGACACAATCCTACAAATGCAGGCTGACAACGCCCGTTCTTTCATGACTCCCATGATAGACGGCGGCTTCATCCACGCTCCGGTCCCTTGAGTCTCATGCTGTAATTAAACTTTAATGAACTTGTAGTATGTCTCTTTGGTTTCGAGAGTCGTTCAACTTAAGATGTAATCGATGCTATTAATGTCTTGCTTTTCTCTTTCGATCATTCTGTTGCATACTTATATATTGCTTATGTATTGTCTGTGAATTGGTACTAACGTTTCGTTTGGCTACTGCATAGCAATGCCGTGGTATGTCGTGTACAAGGGTAAGGTTCCCGGAGTCTACGACGACTGGGAGGAGTGTCGGAGACAGGTTCACCGATTTAGCGGTAACAGTTACAAAGGGTACGCCACTAGGGCCGAGGCCAAATCTAGATACGCTCGCTATCTAGCGGGAGAGGGGAGGGAGCGTTGGAGGAACCGGATGAAGACGAGTTTCATCGTGATGATGCTCATCATGATGACCGCAGCTCTCTTCTATGTGATGGTAGTTTAGATGATCGATATCGACTTGTAATGTGAAGACAAACTCGCGGTCTCGAGACTTGTAATATAATGTTCTATCTTTGTTCGGTCTTTTCAATTCGGAGACTAATATGATGACTTGTATTCGGAGACTAAAATGATGAATTGTATTCAGAGACTAATCTTCTATTGTATTCGATGAATCTGTTGTTGATGTGTGCTGTCTATATTTTGTCCAATTATACATTTTGTAACCTGTGCAAAAAACAGAAAATTAAAAAATAAAAAAACCTAATATTCATACTAATGGCGCATCACATCATAGTGTGCCATTAGTATGCCAAAGGATACTAATGGCGCATCATTAAAGAGTGCGCCATTAGTATGCCGAAGTTACTAATGGCGCATCTTGCTGTCGTGCGCCATTAGTATGCCAAAGCACCTGGGTATACATGGCCCCCTGGGAGGAATACTAATGGCGCACTGTTGTATATACTAATGGCGCATCTGGGGTGCGCCATTAGTATACCAGATACTAATGGCGCACCACTAGTAAAATATACTAATGGCGTGCTACTAATGGCGCACCACTAATGCGCCATTAATGGCCAAATTAGGTGCGCCATTAGTAGGCCTTTTCCTAGTAGTGGTATGCTATGCGGAATGCGATGCGGGATGCATATGCAAGATTTAACGAGGAATGAATGAACCTGGCCTCAACTTGGAAATCCAAGTGAGCCACTGGAAAGATGAGATGAAATCACTTGAAAACGATATAAAGAACGCTGGAATCGAAGTTACGATTTGGAAATGGCAAGCAATTCAAATATGACCATGTTCTGCGATTTACAACAAGTAGCCATCTAAATGCAACAAGATGAACATGCTACAGCACCCAAACATGACAACAAAATACATGGCAGGAATCCTCTCAAGATGCTTAACAAAAGTCTAGCACTGAGCTACGGCCAATTCATCCATTAACAGGTTCAAACAAGCATGGCAAAAATGCATTTGGTAAACAGATCTCAGACTTAGTGAAATTAACACTTGTCTGGAATTTCAGATCAGATAGCACT
>NC_053024.1:687667873-687689988 GCF_003073215.2 Triticum urartu
TCCTAGAGTTGGGGTGTGAGCCAAATATCGAAGAATTCGCTTCACAGCTAAGTGATGCGACTCCTTTGGTGCCGCTTGGAATCGAGCACACATGCAAACACTAAGCATAATATCTGGCCTAGATGCACATAGATAAAGTAAAGAACCAATCATGGAGCGGTATACCTTTTGATCGAACTCTTGACCATTGTCGTCGGGACCCAGATGATGTTTGGCTGGCATTGGCGTCGTGAAGCCTTTGTAGTCTTGCATACCGAACTTCTTTAGGCAATCTTTGAGATACTTCTCTTGAGATATGAAGATGTCGTTGCGTTGCTGTCGTATTTGAAGACTGAGGAAGAATTTCAGCTCTCCCATCATGGACATCTGATATTGCTCTTGCATCATATGTCCAAACTCTTCACTGTACTTCTGATTGGTGCAGCCGAAGATAATGTCATCCACATATATTTGGCACACAAACAGTTCACCATCATATGTCTTTGTGAATAGAGTGGGGTCGAGGGAGCCAGGTATGAAGCCTTTGCTCTTCAGGAAGTATTTGAGTGTGTCATACCAAGCCCGAGGGGCTTGTTTGAGGCCATACAGTGCCTTGTTGAGCTTGTATACCATGTCAGGATGTTTTGGATCTTCAAAGCCAGGCGGTTGTGCAACATACACTTCTTCTTCAATCTTGCCATTGAGAAAAGCGCTCTTCACGTCCATATGATATAGAAGTATGTTATGATGATTTGCATAGGCCAGCAGTATGCGTATGGCTTCAAGTCGAGCCACAGGAGCAAATGTTTCATCGAAGTCAATGCCTTCCACTTGAGTATATCCTTGAGCAAGGAGACGAGCTTTGTTTCTGACAACTTGACCATGCTCATCTTGCTTGTTGCGGTATATCCATTTGGTGCCTATTATATTGTGCTTCCGAGGATTAGGACGCTTAACCAGTTCCCATACATTATTCAGCTCAAACTGTTGAAGCTCTTCTTGCATGGCTTGAATCCATTCAGGTTCCATGAAGGCTTCTTCAACTTTCTTGGGTTCTGTTATTGAGACGAATGCGAAGTGCCCACAAAATTTGCTAGCTGAGTTTCCCTTGAACAAGTGAGCGGACCGGGTGCATTGATGCTATCAATTATTCTCTCAATCTGCACTTCATTGGCAACACGAGGATGTACAGGGCGAAGATTTTGCTCTTGCTGATCATTGTCATTGTTAGAAGGATTGTCTTCAGGCTGAGCTGTCGGCATTCTGGGAACGGGGGTCCCCAGACTTGCCTTCCTGCGGCCTGCGGCGTGGCTCAAAGGGGGCCCCAGCACGGCCCATCTTCATCAACACAGACCCAAGACCCTCGCGAGGGGCCAAGCCTCGCGGGGCGGACGGCACGGATCTTCCTCAGGCACGGCCTCATCAGGCTTAGTCAGGATAAGTGTACCAGATGTTCCCCTTCAAAATGGCCAATTGTTGGCGCCCTTCCCGCTCAATATTTGGGAAGAGGCCCAGGGCCTTTGCCTATAAATAGGACTAGCCACCCCCAGGGTAGGAGGATCCAGAATCGGCCAACCCAGAAACTAGCTAGGGTCGCAATCGAGAAGAGAGAGAGAGAAGGGTGACTGAACTCCCCCTAGCAGTTCATCCCCACACCAAGAACAGACCCTCGCGAGGCTGTTCTTCCTTGTATTGCTCATCATCATCAGCCCAAGAGGCAATCCACCACACCACACACTGGAGTAGGGTATTACACCACAACGGTGGCCCGAACCAGTATAAACCCTGTGTCTCTTGTGCTGTTCTTTCCATAGCTTAGATCTTAGCGAGGCGGAGGGGTGCAGGTAGGTAGAAGGCGAAATCTCCGCGCGCACCCCAGTGTTCGAACCTCAAGGGTCTGCCGGAACCCGAAATCCGACATTTGGCGCGCCAGGTAGGGGTGCGCCGGAATTCGTCTTCCACCACCCCGTTCTCCTCCGACCATCGCGTCCATGTCTGACGCTCGTCGGGCCCGCGCCGAGCGCCGGGCCGCTCTCGCTTCCCGCGTCGCCCAGACGGCTCCTGTCGGCGGGCGTCCTCGCCGTTCCCCGTCACCTGCCGTCAACGCCGCCACCGGCCCGGCGGGGGACGAGCAGCAAGCGTCGTCTCAGCATCCGTCCGTGCGGCAAGACGGCCGCACCGCTACTCCCTCGCTCACCCAGCTGGTTCTTCGTCCCGCGCGCTCCGCGCACCCATGGAGGCTCGAGCTGCGCTCATCGCGGCAAACGAGCTCCTGCGCTACCGTCCCGTCGACGACGTCTACGAAGAATGGCTCGACCGCGTCGCCGAGCTCGTCCGCGCCCGCAGGGGGCTCTCCTGCGTCCGTTCCGCTGCACCGCACCCCGCCCCGCGCGGGCGACGAAGCTCCGGGGCGCCCGGCCGCCTCCTCCTCAAGAAGGCGCCATGGCTCCAAGGCGCGTGGCCCCTGGGCGGAACCCGCTCCGTCAGGTGCCGGCAAGAGCAGAGCTGCCAAGAAGTCCCTCGCCCGCAAGAAGCTGCCCGGGCGCTCCCTGCTCCAGCACGTCGCGACCATGCTCCTGCTCCCGCGCTCAAGACCCCGCGCTGCTCCAGCTGCAGCGCATGGGGACATGCAAGACCAAGCTCTCCGTCACCCAAGGCCTCCCGTGGCCACAGCAGGCTGCCGTGCCTTCACCACCGAGCTACGCAGCGTCGCGTGGCCCGGCAAGTTCAAGCCAGACCTGCCTCCTCGTTACGACGGCACGGCCGACCCTGCGGAGTTCCTCCAGCTCTATGAGCTGGGCATCGAAGCTGCCAACGGAGACGAGAAGGTCATGGCGAACTGGTTTCCCATGGCGCTCAAGGACGGGGCCCGCACCTGGCTCCTGAACCTGGCTCCAGGCACGATCTCCTCTTGGGACGAGATGCGCACCCGCTTCATCGCCAACTTCCAAGGTACTCGCGACCGGCCACCCGTGAGCGACATGCGCCGCATCAAGCAACAACCCAGAGAGACCCTGTAGAAGTACATCCAGCGCTTCAACAATGCACGCCTCAAGATTCCCAAGGTGACCGAGGAGGCCATCATCTCAGCCTTCTCCGACGGCGTGCGCGATGTCAAGATGAAGGAGGAGCTGGCGATGCATGAAGACCTGTGCACTTCCTTGGAGTTGTTCAACTTGGCAACCAAGTGCGCCAGGGCTGAGGAAGGGCGTCTCTCCCTCCTCGAGCTGCCTGCCGCAGACCCAGAAGAGAAGAAGCCCAAGGCCAAGGATGTGAAGCGCAAGGGGGCTGCCGTGCTCGCGGCAGAACCAGACACCAAGCGGGGCAGAGATCAGCCCGAACCTTCCAAGGGCAGTCGGTACTGTGTGTACCACGACCTCCACACCCACAACACCAACGAATGTCAAGAGCTCCGAGCCGTGCGAGAAGGAAGGATCGGCCGTCGCCCCGACCGCGGTGACCGGGGCTACGGTCGAGGAGGAGGAAGGAACGCAGGACGCTGGGAAGACCGCCCGCGCCAAGGGTGGCGCGATCAACCTCGCGAGGATCGCTGGCAAGACCCGCCTCGCGAGGGAGACTGGAGGGATCAGCCTCGCGAGGATCGCCCGCAAGGCAACGCAGGCCTCCCTCCGCTGCCGCCGCAGCCAAGGAGAAACGAGGACCGCCACAGGACGAGGGGGCTGGGGGCTTCCAGGAGCCGCGCGCGATCGCCTGCATCCTGGGCGGGGCTCAAGCCCCAGCCTCTCAACGCATCTTCAAGCAGTTCGCCCGCGAAGTGAATGCAGTCCTCCCCAAGCTGAAGCCACGCGCCCTCTCAGGTGGTCGGCGTGCGCCATCACGTTCAGCTCAGCAGATCAGCTCAAGTGTGCGGCTACAGCCGGAGTCCTCCCGATGCTTTGTTCCCCAATCATCAGCAACGTGGTGGTCACCAGGACCCTCATCGATGGCGGGGCAGGGCTCAACGTCCTGTCCGTGGAAACATTCAACAATCTCCAAGTGCCCTACAAACCAGCTTCAGCCAACCAAGCCTTTCTCCGGAGTCACCGACGGCTCCACGGTCCCGATTGGGCAGGTCCGCCTCCCTGTCACCTTCGGGGCACGCGACAACTACCGCACCGAGCTCATCGACTTCGACGTCGCTCACATTCGCCTGCCGTACAATGCCATCCTTGGGTACCCAGCGCTGGCCAAGTTCATGGCCGTAACTCACCACGGCTACAACATCCTCAAGATGCCAGGAAGTGGCGGAGTCATCACGGTGCCCTGTGAAGAGAAGGACGCGGTGTGTTCCCTGGAACGAGCCTTTCAGGCCGCATCACTGGAAGACCCGGATCGCGGAAGCAGGAGGCTTCCCGAGACCGCCCCAAGAAGAAGAAGACATCGTCCGGCCCGGCCCCTCAGGAGGCAGGCCCCTCAGGGCCCGCGCCTGCCCAGGGGGAACCTCCTTCCATCGCATAGGAAAGCGCGCCCGGCGCCCTCCTCAGGCAGGGCTCGGGGGCTCTCCCCTGGAGGGCCACCGACCTGGCTAAGGTCACGAGGGAGGCGCTTGGGCACCACATGGAGGCGTGTTTCGAAGCACGTTTCCCTCAGGAAGGAGTAAAGCAAGGAGAGCCAGACCCTCAGGAGTTTGTCAGCAAGGCCATTCAGGAGCTACAGGAGTCAAGATCATGAGAGGCGGCCGCCGCCTACCAGCTGTGGCTCCCCATCCAGGCGAGGATGGTGGGCTGCGCGTCTGCATCGACATACCAGGGCTCAATCGAGTCGCCTCTCTGGAGCGCCTCTGGCCCTCGCGAGTGGGGCGCTGCGAAGGTCCACCCCACAGCTACGTTCGCATGCCTTACGGCTTGCCGAACGCGGCTGCCACGTACCAGCGCCTCACGAGGGGCATCATGGAGGCTCAAGAGGCCAGGCGTTCCACACCTGGCGGAGATGGAGATGGTCCGCAAGGAACCACCAGCGCCTCCGGAGCCTCCCGAGGCCCCTGGGCCTGGGGGCTCGTGAGGATCGGCTTCCGCAACCCACCGAGTCTGCTACACCAACACTCCTTCGTCCTCAACATCATCAGGTGACATCTTTCAAGTTTCATTTCCAGCTGGGAGCGCCCCCAGGGCTGCATTATTCCCAGGCCGCGTGGGTCCGTCCCTGCGGCATGTATCCCTTTTATTTCATGTTGTTAGCTTACTTTGTTGGGGGCCCCACGGGCTGCATCATCCCCAAGTCGCTCGGGCCTGACCCAGTGATGTCCGCCTTCCCAGCATCTATTTGAATGAATCCACTCCTTCGCGGCTAATGTGTTTGACCTAGTTGCCCGCTCAACTGACGCCAACTGACGAAGCTGCTCCCAAACGGCACGACGCTTGCGCATGGGTCCGTCCCTGCAACGCTGACAAACCTGAATGGCTGAGCTCTGGGAGTGGCAGCCCCGCATGGCGCCACCTTGTCAAGCCTTCAGTGCCTCATCGCCCCTCGGAAGCAACCAACGGCTGATTGTCAATTGTCATGGCAACCCCTCATTCTTTCTATGATAGGTCTACAGGATCTCCTAAAGGAGCTACGTCAGGCGAGGCCCTTGCGGTGTCTCCTTCACTCTCATCCGCGCGAACCGCTTGCACGTTAAAGGGGGGGTGCCTGAGCATTGCGACTCAGGGCTCCTACTGGCTCTCCAGCCCTCACCCTCTGGCCTTGTCCACGGCATCGCGACCTGGCATACCAGCGACGGCTGAGACTCACTCGAGGGCCGGGACCCGAGGACGTAGAGCCGGGACCCGTGGACGTAGAGCAGAAAGGGGAGCAAAGGCGAGAGGGGAGGGACACGCGAGGACCTTGCCGAGCAACCTCGCCCTGCCGATGCACGGACCCGACGACACACCAAAGAGCGGTCCCTGATTCTCGAGATAAGTCACCACCCGGAAGCACCTGCTACCGTGGCACCATCCCCGCACCTAATGCAATCCCGTGTTAGCGACGCTGCTCTCCTTTATCACCGAACGATGGCTGCTTGAGCGCCAAAGGGGACCTCCTGAGCATCGCGACTCAGGGGCTCTTACCGGACCCCGGGTCGCTCATCTCCTAGCCTTGACCACGGCATCGCGACCTGGCATACCAGCGACAGCTAAATCCGCCTTGGGACCGGGACCTATCAGCGCAGAGCACCAAGCCCTCGTGAGGTTCGAAAGGGAGAACTGAGCTAAGACGGAATGAGCAACTCGCACAATATTACGACAAGGGTTATATTAACAAAACAGGATCACAGGCACCTTACAAGCCCCCACGGGACGCGTCTTTGATTCCTCGCAGGGAACAGATCCTAAAAGGACGCTAACTACACGCGCCCCTGCAAAAGACGCCATCATCAACAGTGGGCCGTCAAGCACCCGCGCCAACCCCATCCAGATCAGAGTCGGCGACGGCCTGACGAGCCTGCCCTGCTCCAGGAGCGGCGCCGGCTCGGGGGCTCGTAGCTGTCGTCGCTCGTCTCCGGAGTCGCGAAGAGCTCGCCGGAGTCGCTGGAACCTCCGACGTCTCCGCCGCCTGAGGAGCCGCCAAGGGAGCGGTCGGCGGGCCCAGTCCTCGCCGTAGCAGGGTCCCGACCACCTCTCCCGGGGCAGCACTCCAGCCGGCGCCCGTTAGCATCGAAGACCTTGAAGAACATCACCGAAGCACCGTCGTACTCCAAGTGGATTTCACTCTAGCCTCGAGTCATGAAGACATCGCCCGAGGCAACGACTGCGACCTCTGCCTCGGTCGCGAGGGTGCTGCAGCCGGCGTGCTGCAGCTAAAGCTTCAGGAGTTCTCCCTGCGGGATGATGGAGGCGAAGAAGGGAGGAAGGCGAATCCAAGACTAAGGAGGCATGGCGGCGTGGAGCATGAACTCTCGAGATGAGCCCTCGGTGTGGACCCCAGGGGGGACAACCCACACCTTCGTGACCCGTCAGCATCGATGGCGGTGCCACCCGTGGCGATCGGCATCGACTCCTTCAGAGCCCTCGATGTGGGCGTACAAGGGAAGCGGGAACCCCGGCGGTGGTCGCTCGCACTAGGGCCTCGACACCACCTGATGGGCCCCCTCGTCCCGGCCGCGGAGGGCGAGCCATTTCTTCGGCGGGAGAGGGTCTGGTTCCTCTCGGGGAGCCTTTCCCTTCTCCGCCGCCGAGAACCGGCGGATTGGAGCCATCACAGCAAGACGGAGCAAGGACCGGGAAGAAGGAGAAGCAAGAAGGGATGGACTGGAAGGGCGCGCGCCGTTCCGTACTTAAGGCCGGCGAAGGCCAACCGCCGACCTCCACGATCGTAGGTAATCATGACCCGCTTTGCATGCAGGGACTTGTCCAATCCGTGCAGTTGCCGAGGCACCGTGGGGAAGTGGAGACGCCCACGTCCAATAAACCGCCACGCGGCGCCCAAGGCCGCAGGCTGTTAGGGCCCGCGGCGCTTCGCTCTTGCCCTTTCGCCTCCCTGCACGGCCAAGTCCGGCCGCGCCTTGGGCCTGGGGGCTACTGTCGGCGTTCTGGGAACGGGGGTCCCCAGACTTGCCTGCCTGCGGCGTGGCTCAAAGGGGGGCCCAGCATGGCCCATCTTCATCAACACAGACCCAAGACCCTCGCAACGGGCCAAGCCTCGCGGGGCGGACGACATGGAGCTTCCTCAGGCACGGCCTCATCAGGCTGGCTCGCGAGGAGGCGGAGAGATCAAGGCGGGGTACCTCACGAGGTGCCCGTGACGCAAGCCATGACGACCAAAGGCGCCAGGCGGGCGCCAGCCGCGCAGTGTCCTCCTTTCCTCTTTGGTGCAAAGGGAGCAAGGGCAGGCGAGAGCATCAAGCAAAGGCACCCGTTTCGGTGCAACGAGACCAAGACCAGTCCAACGGCAGGGAGGAAGTCATTGTGGAGCCCAAGCCAGCGTCACCACCAGAGCCTTTGGCAGGCGAGGACCAACTTTAGTCAGGATAAGTGTACCAGATGTTCCCTTCAAAATGGCCAATTGTTGGTGCCCTTCCCGCTCAATATTTGGGAAGAGGCCTAGAGCCTTTGCCTATAAATAGGACTAGCCACCCACAGGGTAGAGGGGTGATCGGAGATCGGAGATCGGATCGAAATTAGAGAGAGAATCGAGAAGAGAGAGAGAGAAGGGTGAATGAACTCCTCCTAGCAGTTCATCCCCCCAGCCAAGAACAGACCCTCGCGAGGCTGTTCTTCCTTGTATTGCTCATCATCATCAGCCCAAGAGGCAATCCACGACACCACACACTGGAGTAGGGTA
This sequence comes from Triticum urartu, assembly GCF_003073215.2. Classification (NCBI taxonomy): domain Eukaryota; kingdom Viridiplantae; phylum Streptophyta; class Magnoliopsida; order Poales; family Poaceae; genus Triticum; species Triticum urartu. The sequence goes on from NC_053024.1 coordinate 687,676,112, forward strand.
TTACACCACAACGGTGGCCCGAACCAGTATAAACCCTGTGTCTCTTGTGATGTTCTTTCCGTAGCTTAGATCTTAGCGGGGCGGAGGGGTGCAGGTAGGTAGAAGGCGAAATCTCCGCGCGCACCCCAGTGTTCGAACCTCAAGGGTCTGCCGGAACCCGAAATTCGACAGCCATGATGGAATGGATCTCTGTCGGATGCGCTTCGACGAAGGCTGGCCAAGGGAGGATGGTGTGATTTGGATCTGAATGCTCGTTTCTTTAATAGGCAGCTCATTCACACAGCTAGGGGGGTAAATGTAAAAACACCCTGGTTCTTCACATTGCTCGACACGTGGAAAGTGGCCATCATTGGGCGTGGAAGCCAAGGAGCGCAACATTCACAAGAAACCGGATACTATTTAAACAGGTACACGGAATTTGGAGAGGAACCCGCCTTGCGATGCCGAAGACAATCTGCACGCCAGACTCATCGTCATTGAAGCCTAGTTCGGGGGCTACTGAGGGAGTCCTGGATTAGGGGGTGTCCGGATAGCCGGACTATAACCTTTGGCTGGACTCTCGGACTGTGAAGATACAAGATTGAAGACTTCGTCCCGTGTCCAGATGGGACTTTCCTTGGCGTGGAAGGCAAGCTTGGCAATACGGATATGTAGATCTCCTCCCATTGTAACCGACTCTGTGTAACTCTAGCCCTCTCCGGTGTCTATATAAACCGGAGGATTTTAGTCCATAGGACGAACAACAATCATGCCATAGGCTAGCTTCTAGGGTTTAGCCTCTTTGATCTCGTGGTAGATCTACTCTTGTACTACCCATATCATCAATATTAACCAAGCAGGAGTAGGGTTTTACCTCCATCGAGAGGGCCCGAACCTGGGTAAAAAAATTGTGTCCCTTATCTCATGTTACCATCCGCCTAGACGCACAGTTCGGGACCCCCTACCCGAGATCCGCCGGTTTTGACACCGACAACAGCAGTCAAAATTATGCTTAGAGGACTAAGGAAATATTTCTCGGTTATGGAGGTGATAAAAGAGTTCATCGTAAAGAGTTACGTCGATACAAGCTTTTGACACCGATCTAGATGACTCTAAGTCTCGATCTAGATACATATTGAAAGTGGGAGCAATTAGCTAGAGTAGCTCTGTGCAAAGCATTGTAGACATAGAAATATTGCAAAATACGTACGGCTCTGAATGTGGCAGACATGTTGACTAAATTTCTCACAAGCAAAACATGATCACTCTTTGGGTGTAAATCACAAACAACACATCTCTTTGATCTGAAGAAATACACTAAGAGATCAACAGCAAGGTACGAGAGTGGTCACATATTGACTAAAGACTGAATTGGGGTCACACGATTTTGTTTTATTTTGGTATTGTCCGATCTACGCCATATGGCTTGATGGCCGGCTTGTGCCTCCCAGCTAACACTATTAGGAATCTTCCCCAAAGAGCCAGCGACCAACGGCAGAGCAGCCTACCTCCGCCGTCCGTGGCCTCGGCCAAAACCCCGCTTCCCATCCCACCGCATTGCCGTGGTTGCGCCGCCCCCAGGCCAATCCACAAAGACTCCCCGTCATCCAGATCCGGTGGCGGTAGTACCTTCAACCCACGCCACTCTAAGATAGCCTTCTAAGAGCTGCTTCCGCGGTGAACTTGCGGCCCCGCACCCTTATGATAGACACCAGCCAACCGGCAGCCTAGGAGCTCCGCCGCCTCGACGGGTGTTGCTTCCCATTGGGAATCAATTGGCCCAGAATAAAAATTCAGAAAACTGACGCCTAAATAAAGTGATTTGACATGAGGGTGTGACCTATCGGGTGGCATGGTGAAGTAGGCAGGTCCAGCTGCCGAGTCGGTGAGGCCGGCGCGGTTGTGGTGGTGACCGGCGGCAGGGATGAAACGATGTCGCGATGGTCGACAGATATGGGGAAGCAGCACCGGGACTCTAGACGGATCCAAAGTTGGAACCCCTGCGGCGCCGTGAACAACGGCGGGGGTGAATTGGCTCCAGTACGGTTCACGTAGCCGTCATCGAGGCAGCTCCAGCAGCACGGAGTAAGAGGCACACGACCCAGTGCACGACGGTAAATGGACAGCGTCTCCGGTATTAGGGAGGAGGGCGGCTGTGAAATTGGTGCGATGGGGGCGCCATGGAGGAGGGGCTGAGGTTTCGTAGCTCGGGAGCAGGGAGCTTCCGGGGAGAAGGTGATTTGGCGCCAATGAGGTATGAAGGGGGGGGAATTGGGAGGGGAGTGGAACCATGTTTTACGAACGCATTTGTCTGAAATGTGAGGGGGAGTTACAATTCTACCCCTGCCTTTAGGCTTCTCGGCTTGAGTCTGTATACTGAGGGTCGGGGATAGTAGAGTAACTTTGCTTCTCCCCAAATAGTGGGTGGGAGCAAATTCGGGCTAGGAGGGCGTGTTTTGAAATATAGTGGGTGCGAGCGATTTCGGGCGAGGAGAGCGTGTTTTGAAATAGTGGGCACAAGCTATTTCGGGCGAGGAGAGCGTGTTTTGCCGGCCATGGTTTATGAATTATTAGGCACATGTCATTTCGGCAGAGGAGAAGGCGCGCTTGGATGAAGTTATGAACCTACCCTCAATGTACAATGGGCCAATTGATGCGTGTCCCACATAGAACAGTAATTTCGCGTCTCCCATTTATTTGCTCGGGCGAATTCCACCGAGCAGAGGATGTTTAGCGGTTCGTTCAAAATTTGGAAGAACGAGCATCCACGTCTACCTTACCAAGTCGATTCGAATCAAATTTTGAAATATTAGCTTGCCACTTCTTTTTTAGACGGAGAGATGATGCTCGGGAGTAATGTGTTTTTACATGCTCGTTGCTAGCGATTTACTATATGACAAATAGTTGACCCACTCAAAAACGGGAATCAAACCCAAAATGAAATATCTCGATTCAATGAAATAGCTCGTTCACCAGGTCAAAATAGTGAACTAAATCAAAAATTGAACACCTCAATAGAGTAGTATGTTGTACAGTATTATAGTACTCCATGAACATGTTGAAAGTCAAATTAATGAACTTGTTTGATATACGAATATATCCGTTCATGTGTGGATTGCAGAAAAGATGTTCTCCAATTTAAATATTTGAATGCAAGTTTATATCGAAACATGGTTTATATCAGTCTTTGATGCATAAAACGCGACCTCCCCCTCTCCTGAACTCCTGCTCTCTCTCTCTCTCTCTGACCATCTTCAATTTTGTCGCACGCATCCAACACACAAACCTTGTTGGTCCCTCTCGCTTTCTCTCCATCTCTCTCTCTCTCTCTCTCTGTGTGGGGGGGGTCTTTCTAGTTCGCATGCATATATACTCCATCTATAGGTCTCTCTCGCACACTATGTATGATTCTCTAGTCCAAGCTAGATATCTTGGGTGCACTCATCGTACGTACAAAAATTCCTTGGCTCGTTGCCTGTAACTCTCTCACACACCACTCTATCGTCTCGGAGCTCTCCCCCCTCTCTCAAACTCTCCATCTACCTGGGTCACACATACACATGCATATCTCACTCACACTCGATAGGCCCATCTAAAACTCTATCTGTCCCTCGTTCTCTCTCCATCTCACATGCACACACACAATCTCATACCTAGCTAGCCAAGTTTGTTGGTCTCTCACTCAATTGTAGGCACACGCAGTCCCCCTATATGTATATGACTAGCTAATCTTAGTCTCCATCACAAAGATGTGCATGGTCTATCTCGATTTCTCTCGGGGCATCTTTCTATCGCGCACGCACCTCCCTCGATCTCCCACCCATATAGTCCCCTCACGATCTCGAGAGGATATCTCTATCACAAACACACCCTCTCGCCCTCCCCATGCATCCATGTTCTCCATGTGTCCCTCTCGACCTTTGTTCCTTGTTGGCCAGACCTCTATTGGACATGTGCTATAGGGGTGTCTCTCTCTGTTGCAAACAATCACACACTAGCTATCTTCATGTATCTCCTCGCCTCGCTTTTCTATCTCGGAGATGCATGCGTGAGATGTTCGCCTAAGAAACGAAAAAACACACACTCTCTCTCTAATTTATCGTTTGTTGTCACTTCCTCTTTCACACACATACTCTTTTTGCACACTTACTCATTCTCCTTCACACGCACTTGATCTCTCTCGACTTAGGCACTCTCCTCGGTCCATAGCATATTGATTTATTGAAAAGTCAAACATCACAAAGTTTGACCATGTACGTGGAGAAAAACAATTACATCTAGAACCACAAACATATACCATTAGATTCACCATGAGATGTAGTTTCGTATGATGTATCTTTGATATTGTAGATATAAATAACATTTGCGTAAACCTGATCAAAGTTTCCAACGTTTGACTTCTAAAAAATTTACATGCACTGCATGATCGAGCGGATGGAATATCTCTTTCCCCCTCTCAGCTATCTAACGCACCACTCAGCCTTATCGGGGCTCCTCAATCTCTCTCAAACATTATATCTCCCTGGTTCACACATACACATGTCTCGCTGGCGCTATACATATAGACCCATCCAACACTCTCTGCCCTTGTTCTCTCTCTATGTGACACGCCCCCCCTAATAAGTACCATAATCTCCCACTCCATCATAGGGGCAAGCACTCCCCCCCCCACCGAAAGTATGATTATCTCTCACTAGCCATCATGAACACATGTATTGTCTCCTTCCATCCATACGTCTATCTTGATATCTCTTGGGGTATCTTCTATCGCGCACACACCTTGTCACTCGATCTCCCACCCATGTAGTCCCATCACGATCTCCAGCAGATCTCTCTATGACAAACATACACTCTCACCTCCCCATGTTTGCATTTTCTCTGTACGTCTTTCTCGACTTCTCTCCCTTGTTTGTCATACCCCTCTTGGCCATGTGATAGGGGTCTTGCTCTCTCGGTTTCAAACAACCACACACTATCTCCTCACCTTGCTTCCGTTGTCGAAGATGCATGTGTGATATGTTTGCATAAGACACACACGTTTTTTCTTGACTTTTATTGAGTGTTGCCCATGTCTCTTTAACACACGCACACACACTTTTTTCACTCACTCTTTCTATTTCACACACTCTCTCTCCCTCTCTCTAGTTAGGGACTCTCTCACGTCCATAAGCATATGGATGTTTTGAAAAGTCAAACATCAGAAAACATTGACCAGGTATATGTGGAGAAAAACATTTACATCTCGAACGATCATTAGATTCATCACAACATGTACTTACTTCATACTATCATTTATCTTTGCTATTGTAGATATAAGTAATTTCTTTATATACTTAGTCAAAGTTTTAAAAGTTTGAATTTTAAAAAACTGTTGGAACTACATTATCGAACGACGGGAGTAGCTCTTTCTCTCTCTCTCTGCTATCTCTCACAGGCCTCCCTTCTCACTCGAACACTCTATACCGACGGATTATACGCTCACTGTGTCAGCATATAGCTCCGTATATTGTTTAGTTGACCGGTCAACCAGTCCACATGCTGCCTTGTCAGCTCGTGTTCTGTATCTTCGTGTGCTGGCCCATGTGGCAGTGGGTGAAAATAAGTAAACTAGAGGCCCATCTGACACGCGGTGAAGTAAACAAAGTTGAAACCACTCGGGGTAGCACCCCGCATGCTAGTAAATTGAGGGCACATTGAGGACACACTTCTTCCGCGTGAAGGACGCACTCACGCACAATTCACCACTGTGTGGCGGCATGCATAGAAGGACGCACTCGCGCACACCCGGCACACAACACACACCAGCACATGTGTACACAGGCGTCGCCGCCGGTTGAGATGGACGGCGAAGGAGCCAACAAGCGGAGGCGGCTCGAGCCAAAACCGCATCTAGCGAGCCTGGACTTCATCAGCAGCCTCCCCGACGACATGTTGCTCGTCATCATCGCCCTCCTCCCCACCAAATCTGTCGTGCAGACCGCCCTGCTCTCCCGGCAGTGGCGCCCCCTCTGGCGCCGCGTCCCCCTCAACCTCACCGTCGACAGCTGCCTCCGTGACGGGGATTGCAAACGCATGGCCGCTGTCTCCAAGATCCTTTCACCGCACCTTGGGCCAGACAGATGCCTTGACATCCGCATGTTCAGTACCAACTACAAGGTCCAACCCAAGTTCGACGAATGCTTCTTATCCCCCGCCCTAGATTAGCTTGAGGAGCTCAGCTTTGAAGCTGGACGATGTCATTCTCTACCACCGTCCACGCTCCGCCTCGCGCCAATGCTGCGCCGCGCCAGCTTCTCCTGCTATCTTCCCCAGATTAATGCCACGCCTGCCCTTCTTCTCCCTCAACTCAAGAAGCTCGACCTCTTCGATGTTATCATCTCAAAGAAGGCTATGGAGCACCTGCTCCGCAGCTGTACTGCGCTCGAGTACCTTCGTCTTGAGCAAATCCACGGGTTCATTAGCCTCCACATCGCCTCGACGAATCTCTGATGGATTTATGTGTCTTACTGGTCCCACAACAAGACATCAATTGGGAAGAGATCACTCCAGATGTTCCACGTTATGGTCATTGAGAATGCGCCTTTCCTTGAGAGATTGCTTGTATCGGATCTAGAAGGTCGAACAAAAATCAAGGTTATTGACACGCCGAAATTGACAGCGCTGGTGCACTCGTCTGCCAAATTCTCCGAACTCTTTATTGGATCCGTAATCGTTCAGGTACAACACTCATCTTCTTCTCTGTCTTCTTGAAATTCACATTTTTAAATTTCTTCTTGATGTATTTATTACCTTCTTCAAGAAAATGATTCCCACAAGCTTGACCCAGTCTATGCGCATAGTGAAGATCTTGGCAATAAAATCTATCGGCCCCAATCTGGATCAAGTTGTTGGATTCCTTATATGCTTTTCGTGCATGGAGAAGCTACTCATCGAGGTGAAACTTCTTTACTATTAGTAAACAGTAATCACAACGTAGCTCAATTTTTTCCTAATTTTCCCAAATTACGATGACAAGTGTAGTGTTCAAAACTGCATCTACGCAGCACTGCACCGAAAGAAATGTTTTTAGTATTTTTTTCTCACGTGATCACCTGCATCATTTTTTTGTTGTACTACTATAGTAGCCTAGGCTAGTCATAGTGGAAAGTAACTTAGAGTACTCCAGTAACTCTATGGCTACCCTAAGAGCAAGTACTACCTCCATCCTGGTTTAATCTTCCTATTTTGTAGTATCAAAATTTGACCATAGATTTAACTGACAAAATGTTAATGCATGTCACTAAGAACTATATCGTTGGATTCGTATTTGAACATAATTTCAAATGGTGTAATTTTTAGTGACATGAATTGGCATTTTCTTATGTAAATCAATGGTCAAAATATTATACTAAATAAGAGGTAGTACAAAAGTGGGCTATAACGGCCCTCCACTATGTAGGCCAAAACATATGCCAAATTCACTTGTGATGCATTTGGAATCGATGCCCCTCCATTGCTCACTTGGTGCCCCAATCTGGATCACCTACTTTGCTCCGGTGCCAAATTAACTCAAGCAATGAAAAACCACTTGAGTGGGAGAGAGAGAGAGAGAGGACTAAGGCAATAAAAACACTTGGTTGGGAGAGTGAGAGGCTGGTGTAGTTGGTTTGATTGATTTGTTTATACATGTGGGTCTGTGTGCACAGCGGTGCCAACTCTCTCACATCGCGAGAGCGGTGCCAAAATATTTTGATGACATCGATGCGTATTATGTGGCATACTTTTGCAAAATATGGCATCGACCACATAGTGGAAGGCAACAAATGCCCAAGCTCTTCACGTACTCCTAGGTAAATGAGAGGAAAGAGAGAGAGAGAGAGAGAGTGAAAAAATATCACTAGCTAGCCAACCCTATCATATGAGCGAATGATATTGGTACCTCTTGATGACCTGACAATCTTATATAGCCAGCTGCTCTAATATGTTCTCTTCTTTTGCCGATAAAAAATGACCCGAAAGTGAAAAATGTGCTGCATTAGAACAATCTCATTGAATGCCTTGATCTCCATCTTATAGAAATTGATTTGATCGACTACCGAGGCAGCACATCAGAGATTAAATTGGCCAGGTTCTTTGTTCTGGAGGCAAGTGTGCTCAAGGTAATGAGGTTTGGCGTTCTCTGGCGCAACAATGAATGGCATGGTGGTCACCGCAAGCGTCTAAGCCTAAATGACAAAGTCTCTGTAGAAGCTGAATTTGTTTTTGAAACATCAAGTGGCCAAAGACTCGAAAAGTTATTTGCCCATTAGTGACTTGTCAGGGCAGTGGATTTTAGTTTGTACGATAAAGCTGCATCCACCTAAAGTAACGAAAGTTCTTAAGTAAAATTCCTAGTAATTCCCTCTTCGTAGGTGCAACATTACTCCTAACATTTGTAATATCAGTTTGAAACTTGTAATATTGTCGTGTCCTATTCCTGCATTTTCAAAATCCTGCGAATCAAACAGGTCCTGAGTTGGTGATGATGTTGTGCCTACCATCTTTCACCAATAGCCATCGGATCTAGATCTGACGCATGCAAACCAAACTTCTCTAGTTTTGCTAAAAGATGCCCGCAGGGGCATCTATGCACGGGAAATTATGTCGAACATGGCTAGTTGTAAGCAAGCTAGGCCTACAGCCATGATGATAGAGACTGCAGATGGTGAAGCTGACTATGGTATGCCGAACACGGCACCTATACTTAGGTGTCATCTCCGGAGTAGGGTCTTGTCACTTCACTATGAGGAGCAGCACGTAATAATTTGACCAACAGGTAGTACAGTGCTACTACATTGGCAATACTACTACTAGTACTAGCACCACCGTCTGGATATAGTAGTACTACCACGTCCATCTGGATCTAGTATTTGACTAGCAATATCTAGTAATACATGTCACAAAAAATGTACTACTCCCTCTGTAAATAAATGTAACGCCCCAAGACCGGAGCTTCAGATGCCTTCCAGGGTTTCCGATATTCGTTGTGTGATTTGTTTGGTTCATTGCATTCTTCATTGCATCATGTCATCATGCCATCATGTCATTTCTTTTCTTAACTCAACTAAATAAATGGCATGGATCTTTGATCCATTTAAATCGAGGGAGTTCACATGGTGAAATTCTCTTTATAACATATAAATGTCTCCTACTATTATTAGGGAGCTATTGTAAATATTCCATTATCTTGGAATCACCCATCACACAATTGCATTACTCTTCAACTCTTCTTGTATCCATCTTAACTTCATATATTTTCCTTGTCATCTCTCTCTCAAGCCATACCCATGCATCATCACCTCTCACTTCCTTCTTCATTCATGTCTTTGCAAGCGACCTTATTCCTCCTCCATTAATGTTCATCCTTTCCCTATAAATCTTGCCTCTTTCCTACACCATCTCTATCAAATTTCATCCCATTCAAAGTTGTTTTGTTCAGGTTCAAAAATGATTGAAGTTTGAGAATAATTCAAACTCTAATTATTTTTCTACCTTCTAAACATGCCAGAGCTATTTATTCAAACCCTACATAAATCCAGGGTTCCAGATATATATTTATATATCTCATATCCCTAACCAAAAACCCCTGGATTTTCCCCCTTTGTTGATTGTTTATTTATAAAAACAATAAATTAAATAAATGAAAGAATTTGGAGGGAGTGGTGAACCCAGCAGCCTCCCTCTCCTCTGGGCCGGCCAGCCAGTCCGCGCTGCTCCCCCGCAGGCCCACCTAATTCCTAACCCTAGGCCCACTCCGCCGGCCCACCTACCTATAATTCTAACCTAGCCCGATCCCCACTCCCTTCCCTTGTCCTCCCACCAGCGCCGCCAGGAGAGGCCCGATCGCCATCTCCCCTGTCCCTCCCGCAGCGCAGCCATCTCCCTTGCTCGATCCCCTCCTTCCCTGCATCAGTAGGGAGAGGAGAGAGAGCGCGCGCTTGATCCTGCACCCTTCTTTCTCCTCCATCGTGGCTTCCTCCCCCAGCGTTCGTCGTCCACTCGTGAGGAGCTCGTGGCTGCACGACGTCGGAGCTCCTCCGGCCATGGTGCCCGCGCCGGTGACCCTGCAGGTCACCGCCCCTTCATGACAGCCTCCTCCACGCCGCTTCCTCACCTCCCATGCCAAGCCTTCGCCGTCTGCCATCGCCTCCTCGACCCGCCACCAGGAACAACGTCGTGCCGCTCCGGCGATCCAGCTCGCCGGTGACCTCGACTATCTGGGGCCTCCCTGGCCTCCCGATCCAGCGCTACAGCGTTCACTGCGCCCCCAGCCTCTTTAGCGCCCGTGCTTCCTCCTCTGCACGCCGCGCCCGAGGCCCTGCGAGCCAATCTCCTCCTCGAGCTGGTCCGCCGCCGATGTGCTCTCAGTCTCCGGCTGCCGCTGCTGTGGTTCGGCGCCCCTGTTTTCTCCTTCATCACCAGCGAGCCGCACCCTCCTCCACGAGCAGCGAGGCCCAGCACATCTTCGTCGCGTCCTCCTTCTCATCGGTGTCTGCCCCGTCGCAAGGGAGCACGGGCCCCTGTGTCCTTCCACATCGTCACAATCTCGCGGGAGCCACCGCTATGGATGTCCAGTGGGACGCCCTATCACGGGACCTCGACGTCCGCCTCTAGCCCCGTTCACGACCGCACCAAGTCCAGCAAGGCGTCGGCCGTACGCGTTGAACGCGCTGAGTCCCTACATCGTGCGTTGTTGCTGTTAACGCCAAGTCCAAGGGTCACCAAATAGGAAATGATCCCAATTACCAGGTCAAAGAGGACCGCCAAGTTCGTCTTCCGCTGTCTCCGAAATCGTCAAGTACCACTATGATATGTGCAACTACTTCCAGGACGAAACGAGAACAACTACTGCCGTTGAAGGCCGTCAAGTGAACATCTACCGACGACGTGTGCGACCTGTTCCGTGAACGTGTACCACTACGCCTGGAGGCATCGGATCCGACAAGTCCAACAACGACTATGCTCAACTACCCACGACCCCAAACGTCTACGAAAACGTGTACCGCTACCCACGCCCGAATGTCTTCAAAACATGTACCGTAAACCCTCGAAGACCCGTGGACGGCAAGTTCCTTGTTGACCCCGAACACCTACGGAGTGTGAACATCTACGAAGCGAGAACGACTACTTCCACTACCGCCGTCGTGAGAACGCCTACTTCCCTCTATGAACTTGATTCGTTCCGATAATGCACGCGTCGAAAGGTATAACCCCGAGAGGACGTCCGAGAACGAATGCTTGTGTTATATGAGTTGCACCCTATGTTTGCACCGTGTCCAAGTTGTCACTTGCTCGGTCCTCCTCGTTGCCATGTCCTCCATCCGTGGGAACCCGGTAACTGGGATCACCCCACCATCTTTTGCACGCTCCCGCCACCCTTCCTTTACACCGGTATCTCCGTGATCTTCCGGAACTGATATGTTGCCGTGGCATCATTTTCGGATTCGTCGCCGTGGCACCCTTTCTTTCCACCACGGTGACAAATGCTTCAGAATGCTCTTGTCAACTTTTAATAAAATTTCATAAACTTGCACATGCCATCCACATCATGATAACAACAATTAAAATGTTTAATTTGTTGTTGCTTTAAATTGCTAATGCATATGGGGATTTACCGGATTTGTTGTTTGTTATATCTGGCCCCATTTAAATTGATTAGATAGTATAGTTTTCTTATGCTTTACCTCTTGCCATGTTAATCAACATTTAATATTGTTGGGTACCTAAATGAGAGAGAACTAAATAATTGATGTGGTGTTTCGTCAATATGCAACTCGTTGCATCTTGAGCTCCACTTAATTTGTAGGATTGCTTGTGCACTTTGCCATGCCATGCATATTTAAACCGGACATGCATCATACTTGTTTGCGCATCGTGCCATGCTTATGTGGTGGTTGTTTACTATGTTGTTTGCTTCTTTCCGGTGTTGCCTCTTCGGGTTAATTCCGATAACGTCGCGTTTCTAAGGATCCATTTGACTTCGTCCGTTTGACTTCTTCATGGACTCGTTCTTCTTCCTTGCGGGATCTTAGGCAAGATGACCATACCCTCGAAATCACTTCTATCTTTGCTTGCTAGTTGCTCGCTCTATTGCTATGCCTATGCCGTGATACCTACCACTTGCTTTATCATGACTCCCATATTGCCAGGTCAAACCTCTAACCCACCTTGTCCTAGCAAACCGTTGTTTGGCTATGTTACCGCTTTGCTCAGCCCCTCTTATAGCGTTGCTAGTTGCAGGTGAAGATTGGAGTTTGTTTCCTTGTTGGAGCATGATTATTGTTGGGATATCACAGTATCTCTTATTTAATTAATGCACCTATATGCTTGGTAAAGGGTGGAAGGCTCGGCCTTATGCCTGGTGTTTTGTTCCACTCTTGCCGCCCTAGTTTCCGTCTGTGACGCCCGGATAATTAAGCTACAGTGATCCTCTGCTCATGATACCACGTCACCTCGTTTATAGTTGCTAATCTCGAGTTAGTTCGAAACCGATTCAAATTCAAATTCAAAAATAGGCAAACAATAAAAGTTTTCAAATATTAAAACTAAAATGTTCGGACTGAACCAAATATTGCATAGATAATTATGGGGGAAAACCACACATGTATAAAATGTTTAAATACTATGAGATGAATAAAACAGTAGTAAAAATGATTATTTGAATAACTTTTATAATTAATAAAATGTCAAACTAAGTTATTTGGGGTCTAGACTTTTTGTGACTATGGACTAGGTTGTAATACTAATTTAGATACTAAGTGTATGTTTTACTAAAATAGAATGCAACTACAATAAAGCAGGAAAGAATAAATAAAAGGAAAAGAAAACACAAAAACAGAAAAGGAAACTAACCAAAAAAAAGGTAAAAGGAGACCCCCCACTGGACCCCTTGGCCCAACTGGGCCGGCCCATCCCGCACCTCCCTGGCCTATATGGCCCTGTCCCCCGAAACCCTAAACCGCTACCCACCCCCACTACCCACTCCCCCCCCACTCGCGCCCCCACTCCCTCTCCCCCGATCCAATCGGGATCAGGCCCAACGCCGGCGCCGCCCCTCCCACTCTCCTCCGCGCCCCCCCTTCGCCAACTGCCGCCGCCCGGAGTGCCCTCCCCGCCGGTGCCCCGTCGCCCTACGCCGTCGCCACCTCGACCCGGACGCCGCCCCATCGCACACCGTCCTCCTCGACGTCTCCTTCCTCCACCCCGCGCCGATTGCCCATGCCCTGCAATCCTGGTGAGGACCCCGGTCCTCCTCCTTCCCGTGCCCTCACGCCGGCGCTCGCCCGTGCCTGCCCCGGCCGTGCTCACGGCGGCCCGCGCTCACCATGGCCTCGCCCCGCTTCGGCCCCTCCTGCTTCTTGTGCCCGCGCACACACGCGCCGCCCCCGCCGCGGCCCCTGCGGGCCGCGCTCGGCCATCGCCGCTGGCGCATCGCCCTCACCCCACCCCGCGCGTGTATGCTACTGCGCTGCTGCCGCGCTCGCTCGCCTCTGACCTCGCCTTGCCTCGCCTCCGGCCAGCGCTTGACCGCACCCCCCGCGCCGCTCGCGCAAGTCCCGCTCGCACGCCTCCTCCCGCGTCCGTCGTCGACGCTCGCCTTAGCTCCGCTCCGGCGCCGATCGCCGCACGTCCTCCCGCATCCCCCCACTCGTCGGTGGCTGCTGCTGCCTGCCTCCACTCGTCGGCGGCTGCGGCGCCACACTGCTGCCCCGGATGCCTCCTCTGTCGGGCGCCCGGCGCCCGTCGCCCGGGCTCACCCCATCGGGCGCCCGTGCCCGTAACCCGTGTGCCCGCCCTGCTAAGGCCCTTTGGGCCACTGCCAAACGGGGCCCACGCCCCGCCCACAGAACGTTTTTTTTAAGTTATTAATAAAAATATAT
>NC_053024.1:687690988-687707875 GCF_003073215.2 Triticum urartu
CTCGGTGAGACCGATTACACAAACTCGGTGAGACCGATTTTGGTAATAAGCTAACCAGAGAGTTGGTCAGGTAAACTCGATGGGACCGATTTGCTCTTTCGGTGAGACCGTAATGTTACAAAAAGGAAACAGAGAGTTTACATTGCAATCTCGGTGGGACCGATCCGCTCTTTCGGTGAGACCGAAAAGTTACGAAAGGGAAACAGAGAGTTTGCAATCCCATCTCGGTGAGAACGAGATCCCTATCGGTAGAACCGATTTTCTAGGGTTTGGCAATGGCTATGACAAGTGAAACTCGGTGGCGCAGGGTTGAAAGAATCGGTAGGACCGAGTTTGGCTTTGGGTTTAGGTCAAATGTGGATATGGAAAAGTAGTTGAGGGTTTTGGAGCATATCACTAAGCACATGAAGCAAGAGGCTCATTAAGCAACACCTCATCCCTCCTTGATAGTATTGGCTTTTCCTAAAGACTCAATGTGATCTTGGATCACTAAAATATAAAATGAAGAGTCTTGAGCTTTTGAGCTTGAGCCAATCCTTTGTCCTTAGCATTTTGAGGGATCCACTTTCAACATCCATGCCATGCCAATCATCGAGCTTTCCTGAAATAATCATCTTGGAATAGCATTAGCTCAATGAGCTATATGTTGTTATGAATTACCAAAACCACCTAGGGATAGTTGCACTTTCAATCTCCCCCTTTTTGGTAATTGATGACAACATATAGATCAAAGCTTCGACAAATAATAATAAGAATGGAATATATCATCGCTTTGAGAAGTGTGTGATAAGTAAGAGCTCCCCCTAAATTTGTGCATATTTAAAGTTTGCTTTGGACTGCAAATGCACAAGGAGTTAGACTCATGGGTTACTCTTCCATGTCACATACATCTTGGTGGAGCGCTTAAAATGATAAGAATGAAATACATGCACTCATCACCAAGAAAAGTGAATGATCACATAAGATAGATAGGATAATATCAAGCATGCATAAGTGTAGCTTATGATCAAACACATGATCATCAATGTCTCACAGGCATAGCAAAGTATCTCAACCAAAAGCAAACAAAGTTCGAAAAACCACCAAATAAAGCAAGAGAGAATAAAAGCAACACTCTCTCTCTCTCGAAGCCTATGATCTATACATTTTTCTCCCCCTTGGCAACAAGTTACCAAAAAGTTCCTAGAAAATGCATAGTGCTAGATCGACTCTCAGGCTTGATCTTCTGGTGGTGGTGGAGTCTGGATCACTCCAAGGACGAAGCCTTCTGTAGACGTGGTTGGAGTTGAAGCTAAAGTAGATGTGGAGCTAGTTGGGCTGGTGCTGTAGCTGGAGCTGAGGTGGTGGCTCTGGTGTCAGGAACTGGCACTGCAATCGACCTCTGAGCTCGTGGCACTCTGGCAAATGCATCAGTTGTAGTCTTGCCCTTCCTCTCCTGCATATCATCCTGAAGTTGCTCCACTGCAGACTGAATCTCTGTTACTTTGACATCCAAGTCATAGAACTTTTGTTCCATGATCCTCTCTAAGCTCTGCTGATTCTGAGTGAGGGTGGCCAGTCCTTGCTCAATCCTCAGTGTGGATGCAATCAAGTAACCAAGCTGCTCTTGTTTGGTTTTCAAGAAATACTCAGATGCCTCCTCTTGAGTTGGCATCTTGGCAGCTTTCTCCTTCCTTGCCTTCTTCTTCTGTGCTTGTGCTTGAGCTGATGATGGTTCATTCTCATTCATCACAACTTGATTATCTTCAAAATCTGGATGGATAGGCAGGTGTTCCTTGTCCAATAAGTATATGCCTGTGCCCATCTTCGAGTTGATTAACTCCTGAATTTGTGGGGCATATCCACAGCTCCTCTTCTGATCAGCCGCTGTCCTCTTGATAGTCTCTACTATGAGGCTCATGACCTTGAATTTCTGAGGTACATCAAATACATGAAGCAAATTGATTGCATGGCCTCTGATCATCTTGTGATCACCTGACTTGGGCAAGAGAGTGTGCCTCAAAATCCAATTAATAGTTGGCAGCCCTGACAGAAGATAATGCATAGAGCCAAATTTGAAAGTTTCAAGAGCTTCATTTGGAATTTCCTTGTACATATTGGACATAGAGTTGTGGTCCATCTTCTTCTTGGCATAGATATCCAAGTCATCCTCATGCTCCTCTGGGGCATTGATGAGCTGTGCCCACTCAGCAACAGTAGATTGGTACCTCGTACCTTCAGACATCCATGTGATCCTTCCATCTGGGTAGAAGTGTGCTGTGGAGTAGAATTGCATAATGAGTTCCTCGTTCCACTTTGTGAGCTTCTGCCCAACAAAGTCTGCAACTCCACAAGCACCAAAACTGTCAATCACACCAGGATAGTGTTCCTCATTGTCCTTGATGTACTCCCAATCAACCCATCTCATGTCACAAACTATGGGCTTCTTATCAAGCAGCACTGTCTCATAGAAATCTTATTGTTCCTTGGTGTGAAACCTGTAATCAACAGTAGTTCTTCTCCTTGAAGCATATGGATCTACTTCTCTCCACTTCCTTAGCCCTGAATCTCTTCTGATTTTCATGTCCTCAGCCACAGGATGAGCATCATTGTGGTCTGGGATCTTGGGCTTGAGCTTTCTGAGCACTTGACCTTCTTCTTCTTCAGCAATGTCAGGCACTGGGGCCTTGTTCTTTTTAGCTACAGGTATGCTCCTTGTATTCCTCTTGGGTGCTGACTTGGGCTTGGAGGCAGCTTTGGGTGCTTCTTTGGGCTTAGACGTGGCAGCCCCTGATCTTATAGCATCACCCATAAGCTTAGGTGCCTTAGGTGCTGGTGCAGCAACCTCTTCTTCCTCCTCTTCTTCCATGATGGAAGCCTTTCCAAGCACTCTGGCTACGGTCTTCTTGACCCTTTCCTTCCTTTTATTTCCTTCAGCAGCAACTGGCTCTATGGGTGCAGGCTTTTCAGGAATCTGAGTTGAAGCTCTGGCCTTTGGCATAGGCTGCCTACCTGCTGGCCTTTTGATTTTCAATCCTGGCTTTGTGCCTTGAGCTGAGCAAAACTCCTTCTTGAGCACTACTTTCTTGGAAGTAGCTTCCCCTTCTGCCACATAGTCCTCATCCTCTGAGTCTGAGGTTCTCTTCTTCCTTTGTCTGGTGGCAGCTTTTGGCAGATTGCTAGGGGTGCTCCTGCTGCCTTCATCGGAAGAACTGGAGGGACTAGTGCCCTCACTCATGTGCACTTGCTGTTCTGACACATTCTGGCTGTCACTCTGATCTGACATGATGAACAAGCTGTCTGCTGACCCTGTGAATAGTTTATAGATGAGGTAGAATAGATGAGCATCACAAAATGCAGAGATTTTTGCAAAAGAATGACTCAAAAACTTAGTTTTAGTTTCCCACAGAAATCATCTCGGATCTACCGATTTTTAAACTCGGTGATACCGAAGCAGTTTTGGAACCTAAACTAGTGAACTCGGTCAGACCGAGTCACAGTTTGGTGGCACCGAGACTGCTAGGGTTTCACAAAGTTCCAAAATCGGTCACACCGATTAGTAATTCTCGGTCAGACCGAGTCTTACTTGTGCAATGGCATGAGCCAAATCGGTGGGACCGAGTTTTTCAACTCGGTGGGTCCGAGATGGTTTCGGCAGAAACCTAACCCTAAAATTTTCGAATCAAAACTAATCTACGAATGCATTGACTGGATAGGAGTGTTTCAATCGTGGCAAGAATCATTAAGAACACAATGTGCTAGGAATCGGACGGGGAATAGCACTGTGATCGAGTCCATACCCTAGTTCGGCGGAGACTCGCTACGGCGGCAACGGCGGGGTAGAATTCCATTGACGGCAATGGAGACCAGCGACTGGAGGCGGCTGGCGGCGAGGAGACGATCCGGAGACCACGTTGGCAGAGCGAGCTATCACGCGGGCGAAGGGGTTCGGAGAAATTTCCAAATTTTTGCCCGTGACTATATATAGCCCGACCCTGTCGGTGTGACCGAGTGGAACAACTCGGTGGCACCGAGATGCAAAACTGTATGCAGTTATTGCAACTCGGTGTGACCGAATGGTTCAAATCGGTTGCACCGAGATCGAAAATTCAGATCAACTTAATGATCTCGGTAGGACCGAAAGTAGGATATCGGTCAGACCGAGAATCATAAAGAGGTTTTGGAAGTTTAAGTCTATGACGAATCGGGGACTCCGAGTGCTCCTCACACAGAGTGGTTCGAATCTGACTTGATCAAATTTTGTGATGTAGCATGAATAGAGTTTGAGACGAGAAAAGCATAGATAGCTAGAGGAGGTTCTTAGGCATTCTTGTCCATCCACTTGGCAAAAGGAAATAAAACCAAACAATCAAAACAACAAGTGGATGTCCTCGAATGAGTAAAATATGCAACCAACATGCTCACACAATAAAATGGCAATTGAAATATGTGACAAAGCATGCACAACCAATTCTAGCATCTATCAAGCAATTGGCGATGACTAGGTCATCTATATATGAGTATATTGACTTAGGAGTCAAGTGAGAACACTTGATCATGAAGGAAATATGCCCTAGAGGCAATAATAAAGTTATTATTTATTTCCTTATATCATGATAAAAGTTTATTATTCATGCTAGAATTGTATTAACCGGAAACATAATACATGTGTGAATACATAGACAAACAAAGTGTCACTAGTATGCCTCTACTAGACTAGCTCGTTAATCAAAGATGGTTATGTTTCCTAACCATTGACAAAGAGTTGTCATTTGATTAACGGGATCACATCATTAGTTGAATGATCTGATTGACATGACCCATTCCATTAGCTTAGCATCCGATTGTTTAGTATGTTGCTATTGCTTTCTTCATGACTTATACATGTTCCTATGACTATGAGATTATGTAACTCCCGTGTGCCGGAGGAACACTTTGTGTGATACCAAATGTCACAACGTAACTGGGTGATCATAAAGGTACTCTACAGGTGTCTCCAAAGGTACATGTTGGGTTGACGTATTTCGAGATTAGGATTTGTCACTCCGATCGTCGGAGAGGTATCTCTGGGCCCTCTCGGTAATGCACATTACTTAAGCCTTGCAAGCAATGCAACTAATGAGTTAGTTGCGAGATGATGTATTACAGAACGAGTAAAGAGACTTGCCGGTAACGAGATTGAACTAGGTATTGGATACCGACGATCGAATCTCGGGCAAGTAACATACCGATGACAAAGGGAACAACGTATGTTGTTATGCGGTCTGACCGATAAAGATCTTCGTAGAATATGTAGGAGCCAATATGGGCATCCAGGTCCCGCTATTGGTTATTGACCGGAGACATGTCTCGGTCGTGTCAAAATTGTTCTCGAACCCGTAGGGTCCGCACGCTTAAGGTTTCGATGACAGTTATATTATGAGTTTATACATTTTGATGTACCGAACGTTGTTCGGAGTCCCGGATGTGATCACAGACATGACGAGGAGTCTCGAAATGGTCGAGACATAAAGATTGATATATTGGACGGCTATATTCGGACACCGGAAGTGTTCCGGGTGATTTCAGAGAAAACCGGAAAGCCGGAGGGTTACCGGAACCCCCCGGGAGAAGTAATGGGCCATATGGGCCTTAGTGGAGAGAGAGAGGGGCAGCCAAAGGTGGGCCACGCGCCTCCTACCCCCCTGGTCCGAATTGGACTAGGAGAGGGGGGCGGCGCCCCCCTTTCCTTCTCCCTCCCCAGTTCTTTCCCCCTCCTAGTAGGAGTCCTACTCCTACTAGGAGGAGGACTCCTCCTTGGCGCGCCATAGGGGCCGGCCGGCCTCCTCCTCTCTTGAACCTTTATATACGGAGGCAGGGGCACCCCAGAAAGACACAAGTTGATCCACGTGATCATATTCTTAGCCGTGTGCGGCGCCCCCTGCCACCATAGTCCTCGATAATATTGTAGCGGTGCTTAGGCGAAGCCGTGCGACAGTAGTACATCAAGATCGTCACCACGCCGTCGTGCTGACGGAACTCTTCCCAGACACTTTGCTGGATCGGAGTCCGGGGATCGTCATCGAGCTGAACGTGTGCTAAAACTCGGAGGTGTCATAGTTTCCGTGCTTGATCGGTCGGGCCGTGAAGACGTACGACTACATCAACCGCGTTGTCATAACGCTTCCGTTGTCGATCTACAAGGGTACGTAGATCACACTCTCCCCTCTCATTGCTATGCATCACCATGATCTTGCGTGTGCGTAGGAAATTTTTTGAAATTACTACGTTCCCCAACAGTGGCATCCGAGCCTAGGTTTTATGTGTTGATGTTATATGCACAAGTAGAACACAAGTGAGTTGTGGGCGATATAAGTCATACTGCTTACCAGCATGTCATACTTTGGTTCGGCGGTATTGTTGGATGAAGCGGCCCGGACCGACATTACGCGTACGCTTACGCGAGACCGGTTCTCCCGACGTGCTTTGCACAAAGGTGGCTTGCGGGTGACAGTTTCTCCAACTTTAGTTGAACCGAGTGTGGCTACGCCCGGTCCTTGCGAAGGTTAAAACAGCACCAACTTGACAAACTATCATTGTGGTTTTGATGCGTAGGTAAGATTGGTTCTTGCTTAAGCCCGTAGCAGCCACGTAAAACTTGCAACAACAAAGTAGAGGACGTCTAACTTGTTTTTGCAGGGCATGTTGTGATGTGATATGGTCAAGACATGATGCTGATTTTATTGTATGAGATGATCATGTTTTCTAACCGAGTTATCGGCAACTGGCAGGAGCCATATGGTTGTCGCTTTATTGTATGCAATGCAATCGCGCAGTAATGCTTTACTTTATCACTAAACGGTAGCGATAGTCGTGGAAGCATAAGATTGGCGAGACGACAACGATGCTACGATGGAGATCAAGGTGTCGCGCCGGTGACGATGGTGATCATGACGGTGCTTCGGAGATGGAGATCACAGGCACAAGATGATGATGGCCATATCATATCACTTATATTGATTGCATGTGATGTTTATCTTTTATGCATCTTATCTTGCTTTGGTTGACGGTAGCATTATAAGATGATCTCTCACTAAAATTATCAAGAAGTGTTCTCCCTGAGTATGCACCGTTGCGAAAGTTCTTCGTGCTGAGACACCACGTGATGATCGGGTGTGATAGGCTCTACGTTCAAATACAACGGGTGCAAAACAGTTGCACACGCGGAATACTCAGGTTATACTTGACGAGCCAAGCATATACAGATATGGCCTCGGAACACGGAGACCGAAAGGTCGAGCGTGAATCATATAATAGATATGATCAATATAGCGATGTTCACCAATGAAACTACTCCATCTCACGTGATGATCGGACATGGTTTAGTTGATTTGGATCATGTGATCACTTAGAGGATTAGAGGGATGTCTGTCTAAGTGGGAGTTCTTTAAGTAATTTGATTAATTGAACTTAAATTTATCATGAACTTAGTACCTGATAGTATCTTGCTTATGTATGTTTGATTGTAGATAGATGGCCCGTGTTGTTGTTCCGTTGAATTTTAATGCGTTCCTTGAGAAAGCAAAGTTGAAAGATGATGGTAGCAATTACACGAACTGGGTCCGTAACTTGAGGATTATCCTCATTGCTGCACAGAAGAATTATGTCCTGGAAGCACCGCTGGGTGCCAGGCCTGCTGCTGGAGCAACACCAGATGTTATGAACGTCTGGCAGAGCAAAGCTGATGACTACTCGATAGTTCAGTGTGCCATGCTTTACGGCTTAGAATCGGGACTTCAACGACGTTTTGAACGTCATGGAGCATATGAGATGTTCCAGGAGTTGAAGTTAATATTTCAAGCAAATGCCCGAATTGAGAGATATGAAGTCTCCAATAAGTTCTATAGCTGCAAGATGGAGGAGAACAGTTATGTCAGTGAGCATATACTCAAAATGTCTGGGTATAATAATCACTTGATTCAGATGGGAGTTAATCTTCTAGATGATTGCATCATTGACAGAATTCTCCAATCACTGCCACCAAGCTACAAGAGCTTCGTGATGAACTATAATATGCAAGGGATGAACAAGACTATTCCCGAGCTCTTCGCAATGCTGAAAGCTGCGGAGGTAGAAATCAAAAAGGAGCATCAAGTGTTGATGGTCAACAAGACCACTAGTTTCAAGAAAAAGGGCAAAGGGAAGAAGAAGGGGAACTTCAAGAAAAACGGCAAGCAAGTTGCTGCTCATGAGAAGAAACCCAAGTCTGGACCTAAGCCTGAAACTGAGTGCTTGTACTGCAATCAGACTGGTCACTGGAAGCAGAACTGCCCCAAGTATTTGGCGGATAAGAAGGATGGCAAGGTGAACAAAGGTATATGTGATATACATGTTATTGATGTGTACCTTCCTAATGCTCGCAGTAGCACCTGGGTATTTGATACTGGTTCTGTTGCTAATATTTGCAACTCGAAACAGGGACTACGGATTAAGCGAAGATTGGCTAAGGACAAGGTGATGATGCGCGTGGGAAACGGTTCCAAAGTCGATGTGATCGCGGTCGGCACGCTACCTCTACATCTACCTTCGGGATTAGTATTAGACCTAAATAATTGTTATTTGGTGCCAGCGTTGAGCATGAACATTATATCTGGATCTTGTTTAATGCGAGACGGTTATTCATTTAAATCAGAGAATAATGGTTGTTCTATTTATATGAGTAATATCTTTTATGGTCATGCACCCTTGAAAAGTGGTCTATTCTTATTGAATCTCGATAGTAGTGATACACATATTCATAACATTGAAGCCAAAAGATGCAGAGTTGATAATGATGGTGCAACTTATTTGTGGCACTGCCGTTTAGGTCATATCGGTGTAAAGCGCATGAAGAAACTCCATACTGATGGACTTTTGGAGCCACTTGATTATGAATCACTTGGTACTTGTGAACCGTGCGTCATGGGCAAGATGACTAAAACACCGTTCTCCGGTACAATGAAGAGAGCAACAGATTTGTTGGAAATCATACATACAGATGTATGTGGTCCAATGAATATTGAGGCTCGTGGCGGATATCGTTATTTTCTCACCTTCACAGATGACTTAAGCAGATATGGGTATATCTACTTAATGAAACATAAGTCTGAAACATTTGAAAAGTTCAAAGAATTTCAGAGTGAAGTTGAAAATCATCGTAACAAGAAAATAAAGTTTCTACGATCTGATCGTGGAGGAGAATATTTGAGTTACGAGTTTGGTGTACATTTGAAGCAATTCGGAATAGTTTCGCAACTCATGCCACCCGGAACACCACAGCGTAATGGTGTGTCCGAACATCTTAATCGTACTTTACTAGATATGGTGCGATCTATGATGTCTCTTACTGATTTACCGCTATCATTTTGGGGTTATGCTTTAGAGACGGCCGCATTCACGTTAAATAGGGCACCATCAAAATCCATTGAGACAACACCTTATGAACTATGGTTTGGCAAGAAACCAAAGTTGTCGTTTCTGAAAGTTTGGGGCTGCGATGCTTATGTGAAAAAGCTTCAACCTGATAAGCTCGAACCCAAATCGGAGAAATGTGTCTTCATAGGATATCGAAAAGGAAACTATTGGATACACCTTCTATCACAGATCCGAAGGCAAGACTTTTGTTGCTAAATTCGGAAACTTTCTGGAGAAGGAGTTTCTCTCGAAAGATGTAAGTGGGAGGAAAGTAGAACTTGATGAGGTAACTGTACCTGCTCCCTTATTGGAAAGTAGTACCTCACAGAAAACTGTTTCTGCGACACCTACACCAATTAGTGAGGAAGCTAATGATAATGATCATGAAACTTCAGGACAAGATACTACTGAAACTCGTAGATCAACCAGAGTGAGATCCGCGCCAGAGTGGTACGGTAATCCTGTTCTGGAAATCATGCTGCTAGATCATGATGAACCTACGAACTATGAAGAAGCGATGGTGAGCCCAGATTCCGCAAAATGGCTTGAAGCCATGAAATCTGAGATGGGATCCATGTATGAGAACAAAGTATGGACTTTGGTTGACTTGCCCGATGATCGGCAAGCAATTGAGAATAAATGGATTTTCAAGAAGAAGACTGACGCTGACGGTAATATTACTGTCTACAAAGCTCGACTTGTTGCAAAAGGTTTTCGACAAATTCAAGGGGTTGACTACGATGAGACCTTCTCACCCATAGCGATGCTTAAGTCTGTCCGAATCATGTTAGCAATTGCCGCATTTTATGATTATGAAATTTGGCAGATGGATGTCAAAACTGCATTCCTGAATGGATTTCTGGAAGAAGAGTTGTATATGATGCAACCGGAAGGTTTTGTCGATCCAAAGGGAACTAACAAAGTGTGCAAGCTCCAGCGATCCATTTATGGACTGGTGCAAGCCTCTCGGAGTTGGAATAAACGCTTTGATAGTGTGATCAAAGCATTTGGTTTTATACAGACTTTCGGAGAAGCCTGTATTTACAAGAAAGTGAGTGGGAGCTCTGTAACATTTCTGATATTATATGTAGATGACATATTACTGATTGGAAATGATGTAGAATTTCTGGATAGCATAAAGGGATACTTGAATAAGAGTTTTTCAATGAAAGACCTCGGTGAAGCTGCTTACATATTAGGCATAAAGATCTATAGAGATAGATCAAGACGCTTAATTGGACTTTCACAAAGCACATACCTTGACAAGATTTTGAAGAAGTTCAAAATGGATCAAGCAAAGAAAGGGTTCTTGCCTGTGTTACAAGGTGTGAAGTTGAGTCAGACTCAATGCCCGACCACTGCAGAAGATAGAGAGAAAATGAAAGATGTTCCCTATGCTTCAGCCATAGGCTCTATCATGTATGCAATGCTGTGTACCGGACCTGATGTGTGCCTTGCTATAAGTTTAGCAGGGAGGTACCAAAGTAATCCAGGAGTGGATCACTGTACAGCAGTCAAGAACATCCTGAAATACCTGAAAAGGACTAAGGATATGTTTCTCGTATATGGAGGTGACAAAGAGCTCATTGTAAATGATTACGTTGATGCAAGCTTTGACACTGATCCGGACGATTCTAAATCGCAAACCGGATACGTGTTTACATTAAACGGTGGAGCTGTCAGTTGGTGCAGTTCAAAACAAAGCGTCGTGGCGGGATCTACATGTGAAGCAGAGTACATATCTGCTTCGGAAGCAGCAAACAAAGGAGTCTGGATGAAGGAGTTCATATCCGATCTAGGTGTCATACCTAGTGCATCGGGTCCAATGAAAATCTTTTGTGACAATACTGGTGCAATTGCCTTGGCAAAGGAATCCAGATTTCACAAAAGAACCAAGCACATCAAGAGACGCTTCAATTCCATCAGGGATCTAGTCCAGGTGGGAGGCATAGAGATTTGCAAGATACATACGGAGCTGAATGTAGCAGACCCGTTGACTAAGCCTCTTCCACGAGCAAAACATGATCAGCACCAAAGCTCCATGGGTGTTAGAATCATTACTG
Source organism: Triticum urartu (assembly GCF_003073215.2). Classification (NCBI taxonomy): domain Eukaryota; kingdom Viridiplantae; phylum Streptophyta; class Magnoliopsida; order Poales; family Poaceae; genus Triticum; species Triticum urartu. The sequence goes on from NC_053024.1 coordinate 687,702,463, forward strand.
TGTAATCTAGATTATTGACTCTAGTGCAAGTGGGAGACTGAAGGAAATATGCCCTAGAGGCAATAATAAAGTTATTATTTATTTCCTTATATCATGATTAAAGTTTATTATTCATGCTAGAATTGTATTAACCGGAAACATAATACATGTGTGAATACATAGACAAACAAAGTGTCACTAGTATGCCTCTACTAGACTAGCTCGTTAATCAAAGATGGTTATGTTTCCTAACCATTGACAAAGAGTTGTCATTTGATTAACGGGATCACATCATTAGTTGAATGATCTGATTGACATGACCCATTCCATTAGCTTAGCATCCGATCGTTTAGTATGTTGTTATTGCTTTCTTCATGACTTATACATGTTCCTATGACTATGAGATTATGTAACTCCCGTGTGCCGGAGGAACACTTTGTGTGATACCAAACGTCACAACGTAACTGGGTGATCATAAAGGTACTCTACAGGTGTCTCCAAAGGTACATGTTGGGTTGACGTATTTCGAGATTAGGATTTGTCACTCCGATCGTCGGAGAGGTATCTCTGGGCCCTCTCGGTAATGCACATTACTTAAGCCTTGCAAGCAATGCAACTAATGAGTTAGTTGCGAGATGATGTATTACAGAACGAGTAAAGAGACTTGTCGGTAACGAGATTGAACTAGGTATTGGATACCGACGATCGAATCTCGGGCAAGTAACATACCGATGACAAAGGGAACAACGTATGTTGTTATGCGGTCTGACCGATAAAGGTCTTCGTAGAATATGTAGGAGACAATATGGGCATCAAGGTCCCGCTATTGGTTATTGACCGGAGACATGTCTCGGTCATGTCTACATTGTTCTCGAACCCGTAGGGTCCGCACGCTAAAGGTTTTGATGACAGTTATATTATGAGTTTATACGTTTTGATGTATCGAAGGTTGTTCGGAGTCCCGGATGTGATCACGGACATGACGAGGAGTCTCGAAATGGTCGAGACATAAAGATTGATATATTGGACGGCTATATTCGGACACCGGAAGTGTTCCGGATGATTTCAGAGAAAACCGGAAAGCCAGAGGGTTACCGGAACCCCCCGGGAGAAGTAATGGGCCATATGGGCCTTAGTGGAGAGAGAGAGGGGCAGCCAAAGGTGGGCCGCGCGCCTCCTACCCCCCTGGTCCGAATTGGACTAGGAGAGGGGGGTGGCGCCCCCCTTTCCTTCTCCCTCCCCAGTTCTTTCCCCCTCCTAGTAGGAGTCCTACTCCTACTAGGAGGACTCCTCCTTGGCGCGCCATAGGGGCCGGCCGGCCTCCTCCTCTCTTGAACCTTTATATACGGAGGCAGGGGCACCCCAGAAAGACACAAGTTGATCCACGTGATCATATTCTTAGCCGTGTGCGGCGCCCCCTGCCACCATAGTCCTCGATAATATTGTAGCGGTGCTTAGGCGAAGCCGTGCGACAGTAGTACATCAAGATCGTCACCACGCCGTCGTGCTGACGGAACTCTTTCCCGACACTTTGCTGGATCAGAGTCCGGGGTCGTCATCGAGCTGAACGTGTGCTAAAACTCGGAGGTGCCGTAGTTTCGGTGCTTGATCGGTCGGGCCGTGAAGACGTACGACTACATCAACCGCGTTGTCATAACGCTTCCGCTGTCGATCTACAAGGGTACGTAGATCACACTCTCCCCTCTCGTTGCTATGCATCACCATGATCTTGCGTGTGCGTAGGAAATTTTTTGAAATTACTACGTTCCCCAACAGATCATAGGTCATACTCATCATGTAAGCTCAAGTGGGGTTACCACTTTTACATAAAGCATTGTTGTGTTCACATCTTTAGAGTTTCTTTAGCTCAAGTCTTAGAGTAAAGCTCCCCCTAGATGTGATATCCCCCCCTAAGAGGGATGAACTAACCTTTGGTTTTGTCGATGATGACTTCATGTAGATGTTGAAGATGTGGATGCTCAATGTTAATGTAGATCACTTGGAGCTATCCATTTGAGTGAATTGCACTTTCAATACCTACATGGGTTAGTCCCACAAGGAACAAACAAGGATATCCATAGATATAGAGTGATGCACACACAAGATGATGTCCATGAAAACTTTAGGTTACCTTGTCCCTTGTCTTACCAACAAGAGGGTTTGTGACTCCTTGAACTAGTGCAAGATGTGGAAGTTGATTGCACTTGTTCTTGCCAAAATGATAAGAGTGAAGTATGTTGGCGGAGTCACCCTCAAGAACTCTCTAGTTCTTCTTCTTTTGGATCCACACCATCTTGATGGGAATCCTTGGAGTTGTAGTCGTACTTGATGAAGTGGAACTTGAAGTGGTCTTGGAAATCCACTTGACCAAGGTATTAGGAGCTTCTTCAAATGCATCAATTTCCTCTTGAAGCTTGTCCTTGCCTTTTTGCTTGTAGTCTTGTGGTGGAAGATCATCTTGAGCTTGTGTCCCCTTGAAGGAAGTGTCATACTTCTCTTGTTGAGGAACAAACTTTGTCTTGGGATATTGATCTTCTTCCCACTCAACTCCATTGGCATTGAACTTTCGTTCAAAACCAACACCTTGATTCTTCCGGTGCATTCCTTGCTTGCGCACAATTTCCTCGAATTGCTTACTCCCGGCAAGGCTTTTGTACACTCCTTTCTCTATAATTCCCTTCAATAAGCTATTTTCTTGCTCAAGTGTAACTTGGCTAAGAGAATCATTAGTGGAATCAAGAGAACTACTAGAAGCAACAATATTGGATTTAGCATGATCATTGTTACTACTAGAGGAAGAATCTTTCTTGTTCTTGTTACTAGACTTGACTTGAGGCATGTAAGTGGATAAGAGTAAACGCTTGGCAATGTAAGAACTTTTCTTGTGGAGATCATCATTGATTGCCTTTAAAAACTCATGCTCTTGCTCAAGATTGAGCTTTTCAAAGCGTAACTTCTCATGAGCTCTTAAAAGTTCTCGATGATCTTCGAAGATAGTTTCATGAGCTAACTTAAGAGTGTTTAGTTCTTTAGTTAGAGCCTCAATCTTCTCCTTATCATTGTCATTCGTTTTATCTTGATTAGCATGATTAGTTGATGTTTCATCGTAGTATTCATCACTAGAGTTGTCAACAAGTAAATCATCATCACCTAACAAGTCATCTTCATCACTATTAAAATCAACATACTCGGGGTGTGTTACCTTAGGACCTTTGGTCATGAAGCATCTTCCAATTCCTTCATTTTGTGAGTCAAATATATCGTAGGAGTTGGTTGTCACAAGTGCTAGACCGGCAACACCTTCATCTTGAGTATATTCGGAGTCGGAGTGATAACTTCTCTCGGAGTGGTCGTCGGAGTCGGAGCCGGATACCCATTCACCAACATGAGCTTGATGTCTTCGTTTTATGTAGCTCCTTGATGATTTTTCCTTCCTTTCCGAATCCTTGCTTCTCCGTGAGTATCTTCGTTCATAACGATCATCTCTACTCCTTCTCTCTCTTGGTGGTGATTCTTCTCTTTTGCTTCTTCTTTTTGGAGAGTCTTCTCTTCTCTTGTAGGGAGTCGTACACTCATTGGAATAGTGTCCGGGTCTTCCACAATTGTAGCAGTTTCGCTCTCGACTAGAAGATCTTTTGTCATTGTAGGACCTTGACTTGGAGCTTCTATCTTTGCTTCTACTCTTGTAGAACTTGTTGAAGTTCTTCACCATTAAGCTCAATTCTTCATTGAAGTTTTTTTTCTCACTTGATGATGTAGGGGCTTCACATGAGGCTTTGTAGGCACCACTTGATTTGTTGTGAAGTTCCTCTTTATCCTTAAGTGACATCTCATGAGCAACAATTCTTCCAATTACCTCCGTTGGCTTGAGATCTTTGTAATTGGGCATCATTTGGATCAATGTGCACACGGTATCATATTTTCCATCCAAGGCTCTTAGAATCTTCTTGATGATGAATCTATCGGTCATCTCTTCACTTCCTAAGCCGGCAATCTCATTTGTGATGAGAGCAAGCCTAGAGTACATTTCAGCGACACCTTCACCATCCTTCATTTTGAACTTGTCAAGTTGACTTTGAAGCACATCCAATTTGGATTCCTTGACGGAGTCAGTACCTTCGTGCATATCAATCAAAGTGTCCCAAATTTTCTTTGCATTCTCAAGATGGCTGATTTTGTTAAGTTCTTCGGGGCACAATCCGTTGAAGATAATATCACAAGCTTGAGCATTGTATTGCAACATCTTCAACTCATCCGCGGTAGCTTCACGGTTTGGTTCTTTCCCATCAAAGAAGTCACCTTGCAAACCAACACACACAATAGCCCAAACGGCGGGGTTATGTCCAAGAATACGCATTTTCATTTTATGCTTCCAACTAGCAAAATTAGTACCATCAAAGTAAGGACCTCTACGGTGATAATTTCCCTCGCTAGACGCCATACTCTCCTAGGTTGTGAAACCAAGGCTATGACCACCAAAAGCTATGGAAATCAAAGCAAATGGAGACCAAAGCTCTGATACCACTTATAGGATCGAAAGTATGTCTAGAGGGGGGGTGATTAGACTACTTGACCAAATAAAAACTTAACATTTTCCCAATTTTAGTTCTTGGCAGATTTTAGCTACTTTAGGACAAGTCAAGCAATCATTACACAATTCAAGCAAGCATGCAAAGAGTATATTGGCAGCAAAAAGTAAAGCATGCAACTTGCAAGAATGTAAAGGGAAGGGTTTGGAGAATTCAAATGCAATTGGAGACACGGTTGTTTTTCCCGTGGTTCGGATAGGTGGTGCTATCCTACATCCACGTTGATGGAGATTTCAACCCATGAAGGGTAACGGTTGCGCGAGTCCACGGAGGGCTCCACCCACGAAGGGTCCACGAAGAAGCAACCTTGTCTATCCCACCATGGCCATCGCCCACGAAGGACTTGCCTCACTAGCGGTAGATCTTCACGAAGTAGGCGATCTCCTTGCCCTTACAAACTCCTTGGTTCAACTCCACAATCTTGTCGGAGGCTCCCAAGTGACACCTAGCCAATCTAGGAGACACCACTCTCCAAGAAGTAACAAATGGTGTGTTGATGATGAACTCCTTGCTCTTGTGCTTCAAATGATAGTCTCCCCAACACTCAACTCTCTCTCACAGGATTTGGATATGGTGGAAAGAAGATTTGAGTGGAAAGCAACTTGGGGAAGGCTAGAGATCAAGATTCATATGGTAGGAATGGAATATCTTGGCCTCAACACATGAGTAGGTGGTTCTCTCTCAGAACATAAGAGTTGGAAGTGTAGATGTGTTCTGATGGCTCTCTCCACGAGTGAAGAGGAGATGGAGGGGTATATATAGCCTCCACACAAAATCTAACCGTTACACACAATTTACCAATCTCGGTGGGACCGAATCAACAAACTCGGTCAGACCGAAATAGT